>NW_013550573.1:9401-261097 GCF_000709125.1 Exophiala aquamarina CBS 119918 | reverse complement strand
GTCGTGGTTGTGGAAATTGGTGCGGGAACGCTGGAAGTGGACCAGTCGAGCCACGCCTCGGTCGTCGTGGTGGAAATCGGTGCGGGAGCGCTGGAGGTGGTCCATTCGACCCACGCCTGTGTCGTGGTGCTGATCGGTGCTGGAGCGCTGGAGGTGGTCCATTCAACCCACGCCTGTGTCGTGGTTGTGGTAATCAATGCGGGAACGCTAGAAGTCGTCCATTCGACCCACTCCTGTGTAGTGGATGTAGAAATCGGTGCGGAAACGCTGGAAGTAGTCCATTCAACCCACGCCTCTGTTGTAGTGGTGCTGGAAGTCGGAGCAGGAACCGAAGAAGTCGTGGTCGTCACTGGAGTCCAAATTTCCCATTCGGTGGTAGAAGAGGGAGCTACCGGAATAGAGCTGGTCGTCGTGGAGCTCCAGTCCGCCCAGACCTCACTCGAACTGGTGGTAGTTGTGGTAGTGCAAGAGGTGGTGGTGGTAGTGGTAGTTGTCTGAGCCGCTGGAGTGCTCGAGCTCCAATTTTCCCATCCCTCTGGCTTCGGGGCAGCACTGGCGAGGGGAATGCAAGAAAGAGCAGCAGCAGCAACGAAAGTGGATCGGGTGCGAGAATGCATGGTGAAAGTTGAAACGATGGAGAGGAGTTAGATTTGAGGAGAAAAGTCAATGCAGATTGTCAAGGAAGCAAGTTTGCAAGGAAGCTCTGTGCACTCGATGAGACGTGTGAATTGCGATCGGATCAAAGCTTTATGTCTTGATGTTTGAGATGAGTGGATGAGAATGATGAACTGAACACAGACCAGTAGGTGACCATGCACTCTCTATATACCTCGTGAAGTTGTCCTCCGATGGAGTTGGCATTGCATATTGCATCAAGTTACCCAGCCATCGGATGGAGCCAAGTTCAGCTGCTGCAGGGTGATGGCGAGGCAACATTGCGAAGAGAATTGGTTGGGAGACCCGCAACCACATGGTACGAAGCGAGATCGAGAGGCGGCGATGAATGAAAAGTCGATGGCAGGCATAAAATGGCGTCAAAGTTGGCATCGCGCCAAGCCCAACCAAGCTTTTTACTGGATTATCATTGGTCGCTCTTTCGGCTGTCTTCCCAGCCTTCCCGAAACTAAGCCATTCTCGGAGCCATAAACAAAGCTAGCATAGTATGCTGGACAACCATCTCACATTGTTCCCCACTATGATGGCTATACTTCGCTACTGTATTGATGGCTGGGAGGCTAAGGATTCCATGACCTCAATGGGCTTTGTGCGGGCATGGAACATTGGCATGCTGAGCAATGTTGTTGTGCAACCCGCAACTACCGCTCACCGAGTCTGAAGCATTCGCCCATTGTTCTTGCCGGAGTCACTGACCGTACCTCCCATTCAATATTCTTGAAGGTTTGGCAGTCGCCATGGCCAGCCAAACATTGTGCCTGCAAGTTCTGGAAAATGGCCTGAACGCCATCGATGCACAATGACAAAACTTCGAGAAAGGCTGGGTACACCACGATGGCAAGATTAAGCTTTCGAAATCAACAATTCGAGTCAACATGCAGATCCGCGGGCCAATGGGGATCCGGACTCCGCACACCAGCTACGGAACATTTGAAATATCTTGGTCTTTTGCCAGTTGTGGAACGAGGTTGGTGGTTGACTGTGTTCCTGCCACACGAAAATAGATGAGAACCAGACATCAAGCGAGACACTAACGGGCAGCCACCCGGCAACAAAGTGCCGAGGCTGGTGTTTCAGCCTCATTTTAGTCTCGGTCTCGGCGAATTCATAACTTAATGCATTGACGAAGAACTCAAACTACGAATGCGAAGGGACAAATGGTAAATAGGTCATAATTATTACATCTTTTATTTCATTAGTCATCATAACGTTACAATGCCTTTGGGCTCCACTTTTAGCACCATTGTATAGTACGAGCTGGGTCAATCTAGTCAATCTACTTTTTGGGGCCAAAAACAAAAACATTTCTGTGCCCAGTCTGCATCTCATCCCACAATCTATCGATGTTCCATATCACTACCAAGTGCTCTCTTCCAGTTGAGAATCCAACAGCTATACACAGCATGTCAAGCAGAAAGAATCTAGGGTGACAAAACCAATGCCAACAGAGCCATTCTCGTGTAAAGACCGTAACGCATCTGTCTGAAGTATGCTGCTCTTTGGTCAAAGTCAACTTCCTCGCTAATTTCTTGATTTCGGGGAAGTGGGTGCATCACGATCATGCTTGACTTCGCATGTTTGAGCACATTGTTGTCCACAAGAAGACTATCTTTGAGTCGCTCGTACTCTTCAAGATTTTCGAAACGCTCCTTCTGGACTCGAGTACAGTAGAGAACATCGCTCCTAGAGACGATCTCTGGTGTGAGGTGTTCCGACTCCGTTCCTAGCATTCCAGAGGCAACCAGCTGTCCTCGAACCTCGGCTGGCAATGCCAGAGCCTTCGGCGACACCAGATTGACGCGCACTTCGTAGTATTGGAGTAGTTTGACGAGCGAATGCACTGTTCTGCCATACTTGAGGTCACCTGTGAATGTGACAGTAAGACCATTGACCGTTCCGAGTTCCTCTCTGATGGTGAAAAGGTCCAAGAATGCTTGTGTGGGGTGCTCTCTACTTCCATTTCCACCATTGATAATGGGAACTGGTGAAAATTTAGCTGCTGTTGCCGCTGACTCGTTATCTGGATGACGAAGGATTACAGCGTCACCATAGCATGCGAGAGTGCGGATACTGTCCTGTAACGTCTCACCCTTTTGTGTGCTCGAGTGATCCGTGTTGATGGCGATCGTGCGGCCACCAAGTCGTTGCATCGCTGCGTCAAATGATGCGGAAGTCCGAGTGCTTGGCTCATAGAACATGGTACACAACACTCGTGAGGAGAGAATAGGCAAAATTCCCTGTCGTTGTACACCAAGTCGCATCTCCTGGGCAACAGTAAACAGAATGTGCAAATCTTGTCGAGTATACTGGTTGACAGACAAGACATGGCGATTCTTAAATGGAGAAGAAGCCAACAATGAATGCAGTGAAGGCGAAATAGTGGATGGTGCTTGCAGTTGCTGGAATGCAGAAGTGGGGAGCATGGGGCTGCTCGATTCGAGCATTTCGTCCATATTTCGGGCACGCGTGATTGGTCGGCTTCGAGATGTGACTGAGAGGCGTCTTGATATGCTAGTATCAAGCAGTGATGCCCGTCTGTCAACTGCGCTTTCTTGAGCACGGATAGTTGGAGAAGATGTTACAGCATCCCCTGAAATTGGATGGATGAGGTGAGAGGACATATCCGCTCCATTCGGCCCGTCGATGAGAATCTCCCCGTCGAGACAGACAGTCTTGCCCTGGAACACGACCCTAGAGACTCCCCCACGCAATGTTCTTCCAACAAATGGTGACCAGACGTCACCAGCTTGGAGGACGTACGGTCGATCAATATCTACTTCGACAGATGTTGTAGTCTGGTCGTGGAGCTCAAAGATTGCCTTTGGATTGTCGTGCAACCGCTTTGTCACATCATCTAGAGTCATCTTGCCTTCCGAAACAGCTGTGAGCAGCAACGGCAAAGCATCCAGGATGCCAACAGTCGGAACTGCCTTGTCGCCAGCGATTTGATAAGGTAAGCTACCGATAGAGAAGACATCGATAGTCGCCAGATGGTCCCACAGCGCCTTCTGGTCCTTAATCGAAGGCAGTGCTGTGCAGTCAGGATAATCGACTTGCGACAGGAACAGACTATAGACTGACACGTCGCACGTCACTTTCAGCCCCTTCTCTTTGGATAGGGCTATAAGACTGATGTCATCCTTAGACGTGACGTTCATAACGTGGACTTTTCGGTCGTGCAAGCTTGCCAAGAGCAGAATCGATGCCAAATCCGTCGTTTTTGCATCAGTCACAATGGGTTTGTACGTTGGCCAAGTTCCGAAATGTGAGCTCACTGTTGCAACCTTATTGATATTGCCTGACGACAAATGGTTGAAGGGGATGAATAGAGATCCTACTTCTGCTTTGACATGAACAATTTGCTCAGAGTTCGAGTCAGTAGCAGCGACTGAAAAGTTGAAGTCACTGTATGCGCCATACTCGGCGTTGGACTGTGCCACCTTCAGGGACCTGGCATCAATCACGGCACTATTAAAACCCACTGGCATGATTCTGATCATACTGAAGCCTGCAGCAACTGAAGCTTTGCTGACAAGCGAGAAGTCGTGAGAATTTCTTTCAGCAACACCTGGTACGAAAGCCGCAATGTTGATGAGGCCAGGTAGGACAATCGTACGATGGCTAGTTTGAAAGTCGATGTTTCGGACCTTCAGATCGTAATGTCGGGCGAGAGCTTCAATCAGGATCTTTGCAATTTTCACATTGGTGATGAGAGGGGTCTGGTAATCAACAGCCATACGTCTTGTTCGGTAGCCCTTGCTCATGTAATTGGCTGGGCGCCTGAATCTGTTGCTTGATGGCAAATTGATGTATAAATCAATCTTGTTATTGGCCAGATGCTGCGTCAAAGAATACTCCTGCTTTTGATCCTTATCATCTGATCCGAGAACTTCTAGGAATTTGACTTTGATCCCATGCTCCTCGAGGAAGTCGGCTGTGCCAGCGGTTGCAAAGAGGTTATATCCCAGTTGGTGGAGTTTGCGGACTGAGGACAGGATCTCCATCTTATCTTTAAAGGAGCCAATAGATAGCAGAATATTCTTCTCAGGGAGTTTAAAGCCCGTGGAAATTGTCGCTTTGATATAGGCTTCGTACCGGTCACGACCGAAACAAGCTACTTCTCCAGTGGATGCCATTTCAACTCCAAGCACTGGATCGGCGCCAGAAAGACGCGAGAACGAGAATTGTGGAGCTTTGACACCGACATAGTCAGCAGGGATGTCGATTGGAGGATATGGCACAATGGGTTTGTCCATAATCACTTTGGTCGCCAACTCAATAAGATCCAATCCCATGACTTTGGAGACGAAAGGGAAGGATCTAGATGCACGAACATTACATTCGATGACCTTGATCTCATTGTCCTTCGCAATGAACTGGATGTTGTATGGACCTGTAACGTTGAGGGCGTTTCCGATCTTCCGCGTCGCTTCCTCAATCCTGGCAATTGTCTCTGGCTCAAGATCCTGTGGAGGACAGATCAATGTGGCATCTCCAGAATGCACACCTGCATTCTCCACGTGCTCGGAGATGAAATGCCCCACCATCACACCACTCTTTGCCACGGCGTCCATCTCGATCTCCTTCGCGTTCTCAATATATTTCGTGATCACCACTGGATGTTCTCGCGAGACTTCGACAGCTTGATTGAGGTAGCTGGCCAAGTCATCCTTCGAGTACACAGTATTCATCGCAGCCCCAGACAAGACATATGAAGGCCGAACTAGCACGGGATAGCCGACTTTCTTACAGAATTCAAGTGCCTCCTCGATACTAGTTAGTTCTTTCCATGAGGGCTGATCGACGCCAATTTGATCAAGCATGCGAGAGAATTTCCACCTATTTTCGGCAGAATCAATCATTTCTGGAGAGGTTCCAAGTATCTTGACGTTTGATCTTTGGAGGGGAAGCGCGATATTGTTCGGTGTTTGCCCACCCATCGAGATGATAACGCCGCTAGCAGACTCGAGCTGGTAGATATCCAGAACGGTCTCGAGATTGATATTTTCGAAATACAATCTATCTGCTTCATCATAATCAGTCGACACAGTCTCTGGGTTGTAATTTACCATGACAGTTTTGTAGCCTTGGTCTCGCAATGTGCGGATGGCTCTCACAGAGCACCAATCGAACTCGACGGAGGAGCCGATTCGGTAGACACCGGAGCCAAGGACCATGACGCCCTGGTCATTGAAATCGATGTCGTTCTCCGTGCCGTTATAAGTCAGATAGAGGTAGTTCGTGTATGCTGGGAATTCGGCGGCCACCGTATCAATTTGCTTCACAACTGGGTGGATACCCGCTTCTGCACGTAGCCGTCTCACAGCAAGCTCATTAGAATTAAGATACCGTGCTAGCTGGCGGTCAGAAAACCCGAGTTGTTTGGCTTCGCGGATCAGGGATGGAGGTGCACTTGTCGCATTGAAGTTGGATATCAGTTTGGCAAAATCACTTAAGCCTTTGAGGCGGGACAAAAACCACTTGTCGATTTTGGTCATTTCCCAAATCTTATCAACAGAGTAGCCGGAATTCATAGCATTTGCGATCGCAAACATCCTCTGGTCCGAAGGGGTCTGGAGTTCATCATCAACTGACATCAATGGGTTAGAGATATCAGAGAACCCGAGGTTGTGGAAATCCACCGAGCGAATGGCTTTTTGGATGGCTTCCTCGAAGGTCCTGCCAATAGACATAACTTCGCCCACACTTTTCATCGAAGAACCCAGCTGAGTGGAGACTCTTGTGAACTTCTTGAGATCCCATCGAGGGATCTTGACAACCACATAATCGAGAGACGGTTCAAAGCAAGCACAAGTCTTTTTGGTCACTGAGTTCGAAATCTCGTTCAAGGGGATACCTAAGCCAAGCTTTGCGGCAATGAAAGCCAAAGGATATCCGGTTGCTTTTGAAGCCAGGGCAGATGAACGTGAAAGTCTGGCATTGACTTCAATGATGCAGTATTCCCTGGAAAACGGATTCAGAGCGTATTGGATGTTGCATTCTCCCACAACACCGAGGTGGCGGATTACATTGACAGCTGTTGTTCGCAACATGTTGTAGTCCTCGTCTGATAGTGTTTGCGAAGGGGCAACGACGATAGAGTCACCAGTATGGATCCCAAGAGGGTCAAAGTTTTCCATGTTACAAACTGTGATGCAATTATCGCGAGAATCTCTGACGACTTCATACTCGATCTCTTTCCATCCCTTCATGCTTCGTTCAATAAGCACTTGTGGACTGGCTGCGAAAGCCTTCGTGCATAGCTCGCGCAGTTGATTTGGGTTCTCTGCAAACCCGCTTCCAAGACCACCCAAAGCATAGGCTGCTCGAACGATGACTGGAAAGCCAATGTCTTCCACTGCACGCATCGCCTCCTCGATATTTGAAGCTGAGGCAGATTTAGCACATTTCTCTCCAATAGACTCCATACTTCTGGCGAATAATTCACGATCCTCGGTGGTAATGATCGTATCGATTGGCGTACCCAGTACCTGGACACCGAGAGCTTCGAATTCATCTTTAAGCTGGATACCAACTTGTAGGGCAGTCTGTCCACCAAAGGTGCAGTAAATTCCATCTGGGCGTTCGTGCTGGATGACTTTCCGTACGAAGTCGGCACTGACGGGGAGAAAATACACTTTGTCGGCCAGGCCTTTGGAGGTCTGGATTGTAGCGATGTTCGGGTTAATCAAGACAGTATAGATGCCTTCTTGTTTCAAGGCTTTGATCGCTTGACTTCCAGAATAATCGAATTCGCCAGCTTGACCAATACTGAGGCCACCACTTCCAAGAACGAGGACTTTCTTGACCTTGACACGCGGATGGGCTTGATCATTCTCCTCAATTGTGCCACCCGGAAAGGAGACAGGCTCAAGGAGGGCCTCGACTGATGCGATGCTCTTGGTGATTGCCTCAATAAAGACATCGAACAGGATCTCGGTATCTCGTGGACCTGGCGTAGATTCTGGATGAAACTGCACACTGAAATACGGTCGGCCAATGTGGCGAATACCCTCATTGCTGCCGTCGTTTGCATTGACAAAAAGCTCTTGCCATCCGTCAGGCAATGTCATCGAGTCGACAGCAAAGCCATGGTTCTGAGAGGTAATATAGCACCGGCCTGAGAGGAGATTTGTGCACGGAATGTTGTGCCCACGGTTGCCAAATTTCATCTTTAGGGTGCTGGCTCCTGCCGCACGAGCGAGTAGCTGATGACCAAGACAAATTCCGAAGATTGGCGTCCGACCCTCCTTCATTGCCTCAGCAATGTGTTTGATAGTTGGTGCCAGCATTGCAGGATCACCGGGGCCGTTGGAGACGAACAATCCATCACAGTCCTTTCCGGCCAGTTCGGGGAAATTGTAGTCCCAAGGGACAACCATAACTTCCACACCTCGCGACAGGAGGCATCGCAATTGATTGTACTTGAGGCCCACATCAACTACAACGACTCGTACTGGTCGACCGGAAGGGTGAAGTAAAGCTTTGTTCTTTGGGGGGGAGATGAGTCGAGGTTCCTTTACCGAGACCTCTGCCACCAAATTGCGCTCGTTTTGATCATGCCACTCCACTTGATCAACCTGAGCACGCCAATTGATGGGCCCTACCACAACATCTCCACTTGATACAGAGCTCGATTTGACTCCATTGGTGAGTTTTGTCTGAGGAGCTCGACTTGCATGCAACATCCTGCCCAGCATACTACCTTCCTCTCTGATAATTTTGGTCAAGGCTCGTGTATCGACACCATACATAGCTGGCACCCCTTGCTCCTTCAGCCATGTTCCCAAGGAGGATGTCGCCAGAAAGTGCGAATAGCTTTCTCCTGCATAAGAAGCAACCACGAGCCCAGCCACATGGATTTGATCCGATTCAAAATGTTTAGGAAGGTTGCCAAGTAGCTCATCGAGTGTCTCTCTCGATGGAACGCCGTAGTTGCCGACAAGGGGGAATGTGATGACTAAGATCTGACCTCGATACGACGGGTCCGTAATTGACTCCGGGTATCCGACCATTCCAGTCTGAAAGACTAGCTCTCCGGAGATGCTTTTCTCAGCACCGAAGCTGAGACCCTCGAAAACCTGGCCATCTTGAAGTTCCAGGTAGATCGACTTTTTTTCATCATTGAATGAATGGGCGGTAGCAATAGGGTTGAGGGAACCCATTGTTTGACCGTGTACAAGTTAGTGACGTGGAAGAGGTCCGTCGTTGGTGCCTGCGCTCCCAGGCACTACAAGAGATGGGCTATGTGATAGGGGGCTCTTGCTGGTAACTGGTTCTGGGTTGGTGGTTAAAGACACAATCTTAGAAATAGCAATAAAGAAGGTAGGGATCTGCTCTAAGAGCAGCGAAGAGGTCAAAGGCTCATTTGCCGGTCTAGACAGGCATCGTGCTCTAAGGTCGACTGATTCATTGACAAGGCCAAAGATAGAGGGAGAAGAGATGTCGGCACAGAAGACTCGACGGTGAGCAAAGCCAGCAGAGAACTTTTTGATGCCAAGCCACTAAGCTGCAATGTTTTTTTCTCGGGAAGATCCAGTGATTTCGGCCAATCAAGACGTCATACTCACACATTACCCTGCCATCCCACTTCTGCCCGCGCAGGGATGAATATAATACCATTGTGACTGGCCGTAATTACATACATCTTCTCTGCCTGCTTGTGACGAGACATCACGTGGAAGGATACGAGTCCAGCGACAACCAAGTGGCCGGTGCCTCCATATACAGAACAGACGGGGAGGGTCGACCGGTCTGTTGTAATTAGAGTGACAGATATAAAATCCCGGATCACAGATCCTGCTAGACAACTAGGTGTAGTTAGGGCCGCTGATGATTGTCATCTGCTGCGCTTTAGGCATGCAAAACTTCCCCACGCTGCAAGGCAAGGCAAGTCGGTTGTGCATAAGCGGCATCCTTGCCTGCAGAGTGCCACCCCGGTGCCTCCAATCACTGCGACCAGCAACACCCCCAATGCACACCATCCTGGATCTTGTCCATCAACCAGACCTGTCACCGTCCTCCGCATTATCCCACATGTGCACTGACGATGCTGCCATGGGATTGACCCAAGATGCGCAATGCAAGCTTTGCCAGAGATGAGATGATGAATCCCCCAGTATCGATGTGGTGGGGTGGTCCAAGTCCCCTGTTCATTCTTGCTCACTAAATTCTAACCCCAAATTGGCGGTGCCGTGTGGTGTGGTTTGCCCCGAGGGAACAAGCAAGCATCCTTTCGTCAACACGAAGCTGCCACACCGACTTCAATCACATATATACTTTCCTTCACTGTGTTGCACCCCTCCATTTCTCGTCTCTAGCCTTTCCCTCGGTACATCCTGCACTTTTTGATCGTGGATGTGGCTGCAATGCCTTACCTGTGGTGCTGACCGTCGTGCGCTACATAGCCAACGTGTTTGGTGGACTTTTTCTCACCCTCGTCACAAATCGGCCTACTCACTCAGCTAGTCCGATGCTCCCATCCTTCCTACGGCCTGCTCGAAGCAGACAGCGTCGAGACCGTTCACCGTTTTCTTCTTCGTACGCTCCCACAGTTCGATCTCCAGATGTTTCCCGCAACAACACACAACGCGTCCGCAGACGCTCCTCTGGGCGAGATCATGACAATGTTATAACAGAAGAAGAGGACGAAGACGCCGAGTCTGAAGTTCTTGACAATGAAGATGACGAGGATGAGGACGCAGAAGATGAGATTGAAGACGAAGATGAAGAGCGCAGCGAATCCGACGAAGACGGTCCCGATGACAATACTCCATTGCTCCCTATGTTCTCTCCTGCTCGTCTGGACTCCATACCTGTTTTTACCCTCACCCATGCTCTGCGAACCCTGGTGACCTCCAAATGTGACACTGTCCTCACATGGGAACAATTACGATCCCCTCAGATCTCGCAATTCCTGCTCAAACCCATCGAGCAGGATATTCGCAATCAGCACTTTAATCCCGCCACGGAGTACGCCCTCATGGCCAATTGTCTGCAGTATACCAAAGAAGGGGCCATTTCGTCAGGCAACAGCGGTGCCAACAAAACTCGCGCAATGATCTGTGAGCTTCTTTGCATCAAATTGTTGAGGGACCACTCCAGTCGCGAGTTGATCGACGCCCTCTCCTATGATTTCGACCCCTTGCAAGGCTACGCAAATGCCCAGGATGCAACCAACGCTGGCGAGCAAAGACATGGGGACAACCCACGGAAACCCATACACAGACCAGCAAGGATATCCTGTTTTGAGATTGCAATCCGCGCTCAAGCCAAGCGATTTCTGGCACATCCCCTAGTTGTCACGCAACTTGAGGCTATCTGGGCAGGCACCATTGTCTTCCATTCTGCTGCTGATAACATGCACCGAGTTGTTCCATTCATGCGGCAGCAACAGCAGAGGTCGTATGGAACCAACGAGCTTGGACCTTCTGGTAGGATGAGTCAAGGTAGCGGCCTCCCTCTTCGGCGAGCGGTGACTTTATACAACCCTCGTGATGCATCCCTGTTCAAACTCTCTCGTTTGCGAGTTCCACGATACAGGAACATACTGTCCACCATGTCGTTCGCAGTCTTGCTTAGTCTTTTTGTTGCGGTTTTAGTCCAGAGATCGCTGGAAATTTCCACCCTTGAGGTTGTTTTCTGGTTCTGGGCTGCTGGTTACATGCTTGACGAGATTGTAGGCTTCAACGAACAAGGGTTCAGCTTGTATCTCGCAAGTTTTTGGAACACGTTTGATCTCGGTATTCTACTTATCCTCATGGTCCACTGGGCCCTACGGATCTATGGTATCGTCATGCCTGATGTACGGAAGCATACGGTTGCCAATTTGGCCTACGACGTTCTCGCAGCCGATGCCATTCTTTTATTCCCTCGACTCTTCTCTGTATTGGATCACTACCGCTATTTTTCACCTTTGCTCATCGCCTTCCGATACATGGCCGCGGATCTCGTTGCTGTCTCCTTACTAATACTCATCAGCTGTAGCGGCTTCTTCGTCGCGCTGACATTGTCTTTCGGTAATGATGGCGTTGACACTCCCAGCTCGGTGGCTTATGCCTTGCTTCAAATGGTCATGGGTTTCACACCAGCTGCTTGGGACAGATGGGACAGTTACAATGCACTTGGAAAGTTTATCCTGACACTGTTTTTGTTCATATGTCACTTTCTGGTGGTGACAATCCTGATTACGGTTCTGACGAACTCCTTCATGGCTATTGTACGAAATGCCCACGATGAGCATCAGTTCCTCTTTGCCGTGAACACCATTTCACACGTCAAATCAGATGCGCTGTTCTCATATGTTGCACCCACCAACATTCTGCAGTGGTTACTAGTTCCGACGAGATCGTTTATTCCTTTTCGTCAATATGTCAAACTGAACCGAACAACGATCAAGGTTACCCATTTCCCGCTATTGTTTGTGATATATCTCTATGAGAAGACCGTCTTACAATCAACAGTCTTTGATAGCATGGACTTAGTGGAGCGCCGTGGTAGACCTAGAAAATCGACCACTGCAAAAATAGCTCGGCTGAATCGAGCTCCGTCAATCGCCACCTTCCGACAAGACTTGGCCCTTGAGGAGGTCTTCAGGCGGCCTTTTGATAGCACAATACGCGGCAACCAGCGGGGCCGAAATCTTCGCAAATCCAGTAATGTCGTCAATACTTGGATGAAGGACATGGGCGACGACATCGCAAGTCCTCCACCCGAACAAGATCGTCAAAGTGTCGATCACCTAGAAGGGAAGGAAGCGACTCCAAGGATAAATTCGAGAATGCGACGCTTTAGCAGGCTTCGGGACTTTTCACGCCGCACAATGTCGGTGGCGTCCGATCCAGAAGATTTTGCAACCAATATAGATTTTCTTTCACCACGACCAACGCCAGCAGTGGATAACGCAACACCATCTGTACTTGAGGAGGTCATGCATCATACAGATGCAGATGGAGACGACGAACTTCACACGCACGATGGAGCCGATGAAGACGATGCAGCATCTTCTGCCCATGAGTTACCAGGTGATGCACAAGCTGACAACAAGTCGAGCGGTGCGCGTGAGTCTCACGATTACTTCGGCACGCGAAAATCACAAAGTGTGTCCACTTCCGAGAGTGTGGCTGCTTTCCCGGCAATAGCAATTGCCACCGCCAAACCAATTCATTTAGCATCGGATGCCGACTCACCATCAAATTTATCTCCACAACGTCGACCTAAACATTCCCGACATGTATCAACTGCAACAACGATATTCAAGCCAGTAGCGGACTCGGGCACTGACAAATCATCATCAAGAGGTGCAACTGTCGTCCATGTGTCAGCCCCAGGCTCAGGAGCTCGGACACCCATCTCGAAGTCCGTTTCACACAATGCTGGGCATCGAACACCAAGGCGTGCAGGACTCGGTCCCAGTAGAATGCGACCGCTTTTACCCTCCAGAGAAAATCCAGCATTCCGTTCTACCCCCAACCTCGCCGGTGTTGTGGAATCGAGGAACAAGGCCAATCAAACAAAACGACGGCCCTCCCTGGAGATGGACCTTGTATCAGATATCGGAGACAACCGTGCAATTGGCGAAGGCTATGTTGGCGCCGTACCCGCGTCCTTTGCGGCAGCACTTGCTCAAGGAGCAGGTGGAGCGAGACACGCCAAGGAGAAAGAGATGAAAGAAGAACAGGAAATGTTTGCCAAAATTATGATGGCCAGGATGAACAGTCTCGAGGAAGGTTTTAGAGAAGTCATCCATGAAATGAGGGAAAGTCTGAGAAACGACGACAATAGGAGTCGCAGTCGCGGACGACCTGCAAGACCCGCCATTCCAAAAGAGAAACGAACCAAAGAAAAGGATCGTGAACGACCCACGACATCGGGTGGAAGTAAAGATACCGTTGATGTTCAACGCATCGAGAAGGCGACGCAACAAGGCCCATCAGCAGAATTGCCTTCAGGATCGGTGGGTATCGAAACTGGCAAGGGTCAGCCGGACCCGCCAGCTGAGAAGACCAATGTGGATGCGACAGTCCACGAGGAGTGAAACGCACATTGATGTAATTTTACCGGGACAACTTCCCGTCTATGTGGCCTCCCCACAACTGAGCATTATGGATTGGAACTGAGTATATTCCGCAGCGAGCGATTGGCGTTTCAAGTGTTTTCATGAGCGGCTACTTGTATCTATACACGCTGATACCCTGAGACTGGAGTTTGGAACTGATTTTGTTTTCCTTGTGCAGCAAACGACTCTTCAAAATAGCGCTACTAAAGTTGTCATCTACTATGATAGCCACTATGACCAAACCCGTATGTTCCTCACAGGAGGTCGCCGAGGTTAAGGTCGTCAAAGTGACACTCCGGACCTCAGCCTGTATATTGCCCTGCCAAGCCATGGTGTTGGCGTTAGGGACACTTTTCAAAAGGGAGGCCCTTTCAGCGCTGGTAGGAACTGGCTCGTTCAAGTTAATTAACTATGAAAGCGGTGTATTCAAATACACTAATTAGGTAGTACAATTAACTATTCCAGGGCTGCTTTGCCGCACGCCGCTTTAATACCTGTTTGATGAGCCACGTGATGTCTAACCGGAACCGGCTGCGTCCCCCCACCGCCAAAAGAGCCTGTCTTATAAATCTCATTCCTGACACCTCAATGTTTATGAGGGCCTCCTTCACTTAGCTCCAGATCACGTGCATTCTGACAATTTTGTTATGAGTTTATAACACCACAATTCTGCACAAAATCCACCACGACGGGTTGTGTAGGTGTGTAGTGATCTGACACCCATTCCCAGCATTCCATTCTAATAGCGATCACAGTGTAGCGGTTAGCACACGGGATTCTGATTATTGAATTTTCCCGTGACCCCGGTTCGAATCCGGGCACGACCTTTTCCTTTTTTGCCGGAGGGTGAAAACGCCTTAACTAAGTTTGATATTGAACAGTAATTTGGAGCGTGTGGGAAGGTCATTTTTGGTGCAAGGAAGTCAGCAACCCAGCCAATTTTCGGAGCCAAAGATTCACACCACGCTAAACCCATTGTGGACAACTACATAATTCTTTTTTCAAAAGGCTTCTTACACCTTTTGCTCAGGCGATTTGGCGACCGACAGACAGCAAAGAATGAGGGGAGGGATGGCAGAGACAGGGAGTAGGCTTCCCAAGAGAAGGAAGCTGGACGACTCTTTCACAGATTCAGAACAGCTACATCGTCTATTTCAATTCTCAAAGCATTCAAGCTCGGCGGAAGTCCAGACAGGTATGTCGACTAAACTTTGCGAGATAGACATTCAAGACTCAACGCCCTAACGAAATAAATAGCGATCCAAAAGTTCAATGACTTCCTATCGGGTATTCGCAATGACGGTGGTGCCAGCAAGAACCGCACTGAGCAATTGCAAATCCTGCGAAAGTATTGTGAGGAGCAAGCATCTGCCTCTCACGATCAAATCGACTTCCCCGATATTTTCGCCACCTGGGCTCACGCCAGTGAATCCAATGATGAAGCTGTACTAGTGGCCGCCCCTTCGTTATTGGTGCAATTCTTCCAGACCATCTCTGGTCATCTGGGTTTTCGCGACTTCGGCCTCTCTCTGTGCCACAGCTTGCTGAAACGTGACCAGCTACGGTTATTTGAGAAGGCTCTCTCAGCGCCCAGAAGCAAAGACTCTCTAATAGCTATCAATTTACAGCTTTTGACAGAGATCATCTCATTTGATGAAGGTGCACTTGCGAGCAATGTCTTTGGTCGCAGAGATTCTCTCTACAAGAGACTTGATGGGATCCTCAGCAACGGACGTTCAGCTCAAGGAAATCTGCTGTCAGCACATAGAGAAGCTTTCAAGTTCTTGCTGGCAAATCTAAAGTACCTTGATACGACAGCGAAGACGGAAATCATCACCCATGGGAAAACACTGTACTCGGCTATCAGCAGCCTTCCACAAGAGGAGCCAAAACTTGTTCTCGAGACATTGGATGCATTTGAAGAGTGGATACTGGAAGATAAGACCTTGCCTAAGCAACTCAAAGGTCGATGTTTCAATTCTGGAGTTCTGGCAGCGCTGGCGAAGTTGTACGATTATGAACAGGATCAGCAGAATGCTCTCGACACGTATCACGCTCAATCACCAGTACGAGACTCGTTGCACAACTTGTTACTGAAAATCTGCTCTTCAAACAAAGCAATACTGCTCCCACAGACAGGCTGGTACCCCGTAGGGACAAATCCCGAGAGAGTGGAGCTCGATGAAAACACTATCGACCTAGGTCTAGACTCACCATATTACTTTGACAAGTATACGGAAAAGATACCTGTTAAGAACGGTGGGCTGTCAACCTTTGTCCAGGGCCTAAAACCAGGGGAAGATGTCTTACACGCCAGACTAATCACCACCATCTTCGCTGCTGCTCCAGAACTGGTGGCTGAGTATTTCTCTAAGAAGCAGAAGTTCTTAGCAGCGTCCAGTGATGATCCACTCTGGAGAGGACAGTTCGCTTTCTTATTCTCCGTGGTGCAACTTGAGGTTCCCAGGCATCTGGGCTGGCCCGAACGTCTTCCCGCAACACCACCACCCCTATCGGTCGCAATTGAAAGCATTGTTCCGCGGCCGCTAGAGCGGTCGATCACCACCAAATGCCTACATTCGGAAGATGAAATTGTTGTATTATCCACACTACGTTTCCTGACCATCGCGCTCGATAAACTGGATTCTACGTTGAGGATCATAGACAAAGCGGCGGCCACATCTCAACTGTGGAGTCAGGCATGGATCAAACTCACCAATCTATTTGTTGAACGGGTACCACCTCTGCAAGAAGTGGTTGCGACTTTACATAAGCTCGAGCCAGGAAAGGAGCAACTCCGTGCCACTGTGCTCGAATGCATTGCAAAATATCACAAAGTCCTACCTTCCGCCGCGGCGGGGCTGAAGTTTGACCTCACTCCTCTGCTCAGTAAAGCCCTATTGACGCTGGAGTCGGAGGATCTGGATGAATCAATCCGAAAAACCTTACACGAGCAACTCTCACATCAGCTCACCATCGCGAAGGGGTCTTCTGTGACCAAATGGTGGCACAAGGCAACTGCGGAAACACTTTCTCCTGTGACTCTCCTGTTGAGATTCTGCGTCAAGTCTCCTGAGACCACCCTCACAAAACAAGCAACAAACGTCCTCAGAGATCTAATCACCGGCAAGGGCGTGTTGAGCTCTACAACCCGCTCCCTTGACGCTCTCCTAACAAGTCTATCGCCTACCACGAAATGGCAGGCCGAAGAAGCGACGTACCAATTCGTCGACAACTGCATGACACGCACAATGCAGCGGCCGGTGAAGTACCTCGACCAGGTCGAACATCTACAAATGGTGGTGTCGGACGAAAAGGCCCTAAGTCTCATCGCATGTTGCGTGACTGAGCAGTGGCCATTCGTGCTCAAAAAGGGAGATAAGGCTTCGACAAAGGAGATCGCGGGATGGATTGCGCGATTCTTCACAGCACTAGATTCTGCAATGGAGAATTATCGAGTTTTGATGCATTTCCAGACTGATATGCTGAGCGCGACTGAAGATGATAAGAAAGCGTGGAATGCACTCACGAGCGCATTCGAGAAGCAGCGAAAGAAACCTATTACGTTGGTTGAATCCACCTTATCTGATGATGTTGAAAACGCCAGCACCTCCGACGTTTTAGAAGATGCGAATTATCTGTCCCAATCTCAAGAAGCCATTCAACTGGACAAGGTCTTCCCGAAGTTACCGATAATACCAAAGACGTTGACTGGACTCACCCGCTGGTCCAAACCGGATTTTGAATCGGCAGTCCAATCTGGACGGTTGGCAAATTTGATCCGCTGCCTAATTTCCAGCGATCAGGAGGTCCGTCTGCAGGCATTTCACATCCTACAGACGGTGATGCATGCCGTCGAGCAGTCGAGCTACAGTGAGAAAACGCAACTCTATATTCTCTTCGGCGAAATCATTGAGACCGTGAAGAATCACAGCCTCAAGTTGTGTACCGGACCTCCAGGAGCGACAGCACCACCTTCTATTACCTTCGAACTCGCCATCTCGATGCTCAACGTCATCTCGGATCCCTCATCACCATTCTACCAAAAGACAAACAAATTCCTCCTCCGCAGCCCATCATGGAACGTCAACCAACTCATCCCATACTGGACGAATGAGATATTCCTCACAGAACCCGAGAGCGACGATGTCTTCGGGCCTCTTTCCTCCAACACCTCCACAGATATAAGCAACAATACCCTGGTCATAGTAGACAGCAAGAATGCCCAACACGTTGAGATCTCGCACCTCCTCGCCACGGTGCTCATCCCATCACTTCGCACTTCAGTGGATCTGGATCTTTTCCGCCGCGCACAGATTTACACGCGGCTGTTCTCGTACTATCTCGCACCAGTGTGCCACAAGGCGATCCGCAAGCAAATCTTACATGTCGTGCACCTGACGAACCAGATCCCGGGCGGCAGTGACATGCTGATCACGAGGACAGGTGTGCGCGAGTGGTTACGCATCGCAAGAGAGATCCGCGACCACAGTGGGCATGGGCCTTCCAGCTTCGGCCAGGTCGATGTGGAAATCACGGCGATCGTGGACGCTTTGCTGCTTGAGGTCACGGAAAAGAGTGACCGACGGGAGATTGAGCGTTGGGAGGATAGGACATCGCTTTTCAAGCAGCGTGATTCCGACAAGCGGGTTGGTGAAATTGCTGTTTGAGATGCTTGACAGATTGCCGGTAGAGGACGACACGAACGTTAGGAACGGATGAAACGTCCAATCGATGGTTAGATTGATAGATGAATCCATAGCCATTAAGTGAGCGGTCCCTATTGATGTCCGTTCCACACGCTTTGCAGATCGATCCTGTCCCCAACAAGCCTACTCGATCATAGCCATAACCTTCCCTTGTATTTCGCTCGAAGGACCTTGACGACCCTTTTATCGTACCACCGCCAGCAAAAATCCGTCATAGCTTTTGCTCCCAACTGTCTGTATCACGGTTGCATCAACCCTTTCATCCTTTCCCACCTTCTCGACCAAGCTGTCAACATTAGGACCTTTCTCCCTCGGCCCTACCGACCCATTCTCCAACATTTCGCGCACAGTATTGTCCACATAGATCACACTTCCCTTGCCATTTGACAGCTTCACTCCCCAGTCAAAGTAGTTCCACTGATTCTCCCAGTCGGCATCGATGAAGACAAAATCAAATCGCTCGCGCTTTCCCCCTTCGATCTCCCTGGCAAGCCGGGGCAGCACATCCAGCGCAGCGCCCAGGAGAATCCCAACATCCTCAGGTACTTTGACGTTCGCGTACTCGAGGTTTTGGATTGCGACGCCGCGTCGAGCAGGGTCGATCTCGATGCTTGTGAGCTTGCCGGGTCCATCTCCGGCTGTGCGGCTTTTGAGGGCCTTCGAGAACCAGATGCCCGAATACCCGCCGAGCGTGCCGAGCTCGAGCACGTTCTTCGCCCCCGAAATGGTGGTTAGCAAGGAAAGGAATTTCCCTTGTGCTGGAGAAATCGCGATGTGTGGGATGCCGTGGGCGGTGCTGTTGGAATACGCGTGGTCGAGCTCGGGCTGGGCTGGCACGAGGTGTGCTTCCGTGTAGGTTGCCACGGCTTCGGCGTGGATGACCTCTTGGATGGGCATGCTGGGCGCGTGTGGTTAAGTTTCTGGCTGGCGCGTTGGAGATGAACTTGGATGGTGGCTTTGGGGGTTTCTCATCTCGAGAATCCTGCTCGTTTTTGTATGTTGTCGATTCCCCAGTCCCTACTACAGCCGATATTTCGGCTCGGCCGTATCGGGAATCAAGTTCCAGAATACCACTGTATTCGTGTCCAAATGAAACGACGTCCAGTCGTTCGTAAAGTTATCTCTCTCTGTGACTCATTTGCATTCCAGGGTAGATAGCATTCTGCCATGCTGCGATCCAGAGCGATAGTGGAGTTGAGGATACTTGGACTAACTCGGCATGATCGATGGGACCATGGTCCGTTATTAGCAGGGGGTGTAAGCCCAAACGCCGGGGCCAATCGTCTTCTTAGCAGTGCATCCTACCAAGTCTATTAGGCGAAGACACCCGAAGCTTCGCCAAAGCCGAGCGCAAGGGTTGAACGGTCACAGCTCAGAGTTCCTCACCTCTAGCAACTTACCTAGTTAGGCAGGTAGGTAGGGTTTTGACACTTGGATATAAGCAGCAGGGGGTCTGTTCAGGTCTGAAAACGAAACTGGACTTTTGGGGAGTCCAAGATTCTCACCTACGTGTTTTGGTATCTGCTATGCACATAGTAAAGTAGCTCCTTTGACAGAGTAACCAAGACGCACACAATAAAACGGCTAATGGTTCGCATCGTAGGACGTTCTTTTCGATGTGGAACAGCATTACCATCACCACTCCAATGACTGATGAGGAGCAACCAGGGACCTGGCGGGGCCTAACAGGCGATAACAGGCGATAACAATGACAACAACGTGCCATTAACTGTGGAACAATGCGTCGTTCTGCAGACAGTGATGGAAGGTGTTCGATGTCAAGAATGTTGACTCGAAGAAACAGTGGTGTCTTCAACGGTGGTCAGGGTCAGAGGAATCTCAAGCGATTTCATCCTTGCTCGCTCCGAGTCCCCTTCCGGGCACGTCTGCGAAGCTTTTGAATGCATCACCTATCTTGTTTCTAGGTAGTTGTCTTGCTTCGCCAAAACCTGGGCAGCCACGCTTGCCTGAATTTACACTAATCTGTAGACAATATAACCACCAATCATCATCGAGCGTATCCCTCCTAGGCTTTCCAAGATGTCAATACGGAGGGCATACTTGAATTTTTCCTGGTCCTGATCCTCACCGCAGCACCATTCCTAGTTGTCATTTTTGTTCATCATATTGGAAGGTCATCTGTGATAACTTGCAGCTTGATCTGCAACAAAATGGCCAATGAAGCCGACATTGCTCTTGCTGCATTGATCATTGGTCTTTCAGCCTTACTCATTGCTACGGGACAACTGATCCAGCAGTTATTCAGTACGGCCGACGGATATCGTCGATGCCAGGCATCAGTTATAGGACCATGGTCAAGGCAAACCCGTCTCGTTTGGCACTGGAGCCAGTTCCGATTCGAAACGAAGTTTACAACTCCTGATATTGTACTCTTTGAACGGCGAAGCCACCATTTAGGTGCAAAGGGTCTGGAAAACTTTAAGCACAAAAATAAGAAAGTGATTGATCTGAACTGTCCCAATCTACCCACTGAGCTTCGTGAGACTGTCACCCCTATTCGGGAAGACTCAGGAGATCAACCCCTTGGGGACATGGTAACTTGGACGCTGCTACTTCGTCAACTACATCGGCTGCAGGGACGCTGGTACCAGGCCTATCAGCCAAACTTACTCCCTAGCACCGATCCTAATCATATCGTTGCCTATGGAACAAGGATTAGTATTGTCTATCAAGAGCGAACGTGGGATCTTCTACCTCCAGATATCATTCGACCTATGGCGTCTTCAAGGCTGGGCACGATTATTGTCTTATCGTTGAGGTTGGGTATGCAGTGGGAAAACATTGATATTAGCAATGGAGCCATGCGAGCCGAGGGAAATGGCCACACCTTACTTTCCACCATTATCCGAGGCTTGGGGATAGCTTTTCAGTACAGCTTCAATTCCGAGGCTGACTGCAACAGGAATGGCCCCTCTCTCTTTCACAAAAGTGGTTTTAAATCGAAAATTTTGATTCCTAGAAGATCCACAGACAAGATGTCATGCGGGATTATTCCTAGTACCGGATTCGATATTCCTGATATTCCTCTATGTGGAAAGAATATCGCCGAAGGGGCGATATTACTCTCAGCAGCATTGAGTCACTTGAACGTTCAGCGGTCAACCATATCTAGGATAACGGCACACGAGAAACTTGAGAAGATGCAGCAGATCAATGATTTTGTGTCTCCGGTAGGATTCCCTATTCATGACATGATCGCTCTATTGGCACCTTTCCTACCACTCAAGGGCTCTTCGAATACGCGAATAGCATATCCCATCCAAGCCTCTGTCACTCTGTCTGCCTTCTACTTTCCGGAGCCCCGCGAGGCTCTGTTCTGTCGGTTGAGAGATCATTGTCGCCTCCAAGATCCGGCAGAAACTCATCTGCGCCAAGTTTTTACGAGTTTACAAGGACTCGTGGACCGATATGAGAGTGACTATTATTGCAGGTGGGACGAAGCAATTGTGAATGATGCTTCAGCTCCCATGGAAGCTAAACTCGGATTTATCGACAATCTGCGTGTAATCCACGCATGGACAACAACGTACTTTAAGTCTATCGAACAACGCCTCAAGTTCGTCGATCTAGTTGCTGCCCATATTACTCTTGCAACAGATGCTGCTTTCGAGTCCTTCGAGAAACACATCAATAGCCTAAATCAAAGCCCTCAAGCGTACTGGGCCGATACTGGTTATATATATATCGATCACCTGCCCAGTCTCTGTGACGAGCTGCGGCCCAAGTTACAGTCTGCCTCGGCAGAAGATGACAACTCCTTCATAGAAGAGGCTTGGTGGACGCTTGTGCTAAGAGGCATTGTCTGGCGGATGTCTGTGGACATCAGTTGGGGAGATATCCTTGTGCCATCGAAATTGTACTACGATCAGACTCCAGTTTACATCATGTGAACCTTCAGAAGCCGGCATTGAGGTGACCAGCCCACGTATGATGGCTGGAGCGCTAAGACTGCTTTATCTTACATACTATACACACCTCCCAATTAACCATTGCACGAGGTCGAACCTCCTCAACTCCAACAGAATTCGAGAATCAATTCTAGAATGACAGACTTCCGCACAAAGTCCTTGTAGCCTTGTCAACATAGCCCGCTCAGCCACAACTCTGGGCGCCAGGCCTCCGTGCGGTTTCATTGGTAACTGTTAGCCAAGAGTCTCAGCGATGCGGAGAAAAGCCTTGGGAAGCCAGGCAACACGGAACCCAGAGCCTATCAGCATTGGGAGCAATACGAAGGTGTGACTTCAATCACAAAGCTTTCGAATACGTCGCAGAAATGTTGTTCCGCTGTCCAAGGTATAAAACCCAGGAAAGACACATTGACAGTGCTCTTTTCCCCTCAACGATCCATCCTTTACTAGCCACGGCAGACCCAGAAATCCAAAGAGCAACCCAGACCACCAGGACACTCGAGATTTTATGACAGCCACGATGTCGATTCCCTCAGATTACAAGACAACACTCTTTCTGAACATCCCCGTCTCTGATCTCAAGGCGGCACTCACATTCTACACATCCCTGGGTTTCGTGCAGAACAAGACTTTCTCTGACGAAAACGCTGCCATGGTTTCGATCCCCCTAGATCTCCATATCGACAATCCCGATTCAAAGGCAGCACATACCTCCCCACTCAAAGTTATGCTGCTGAGCAAACCATTTTACAAGGGCTTCCTCCCAGCAGATAGGGAGGTGGCAGATCCAACGAAAGTCAGCCACGCATTGCTGTGTATCAGTATTGCATCGAAGACGCAATTGGATGGTTTTGTCGAGAAGGCAGGAACCTTGGGTGGGAAGGTTGATGTGTGTAAGGTGCAGGATCATGGCTGGATGTATGGACGCTCCTTTGCTGATCTAGACGGGCATATCTGGGAGTTGACTTGGATGGATCCTAGTGCCTACCAGGGCAAGGAGTGAATGAGTATCAGCTTCATGCATCTGCCTACTGGAGAGTGGCGTCAAGCAGTCTCTTACAAGAACATTTCAAAGAGGCAAGAATGAATGTGAACGTGCTGATTAGTGTTGACAAGCTAAGGGTGGAAAATACTGAATGAACTCGAAGTGGGTGCGGATTAAATGAATCACCATCTAGTTTTCTTCGCGGCAAGTCTTTCTTTCCCACGGGAAAGACGCCTTACCGAGATCCTCCATCTTCGTCCCTCTCATGTACTCTTCTACAGAGATAGCTTTTACCCCTGGATACCTCCTATTTTCGTAATTCGGACCCATCAAAGCTCGACCGCTCAAAGTGAAATAGTGATACCAACTTGAAGTGCTCCGTTAGTGAGACTGCACGCTGCAACGAGCGACGACTTACTAAAAGACATATTTGTAGAATTCTTCGCCATATTTCTGTCGATCACGGACCGTCGTAGTGCGCAACTCCTCTAGTGATCCATTTAGATGCAGAGGAGGGTTTTTGCCGTAGACCCTCTCGAAAGTTCTTGCCATATCCTTGATACTGATGACGTCCCCAACGACTAGGACAATCAGTTCTCTGCATATGGATAAATGCTAATGGGGACAGATCTTACAGCGCAGAACACCCATTGCTTCGGGGTCCAGACATACCGCTGCGGTATACTGCGCAGAGTTCAGATATGAGGTACACTCCCATACTTCGTCACCCGTGCCCCAGTAGTTGAAAGTCAGCTTCTCTTGATCCCAAATTTTGAAGAAGGGCGCGAATATAACGTCAGTGAATCCTCCGATAAGTACATGGACGCCCCGTATGCTCTTCTTCGTGGTCAGATATTCATGAATGCGCTGACAGGGCTCTTTAGCGAACAACTCTCCCATCTCGAGCTTTGTCCAGTCCAAGGACCAGTCCGAGGCAACATATCGAGGAACGCCTTCCTCCTCAGCAATATCAATAAGAACCTTCTGCCCTTCAATCATCAGGCGGGTGTCGCCGAGATAACAACAAACCACCACATCGGTACCACGGACGAAACTATGGATCTTGTCAACATCGAAGGCATCGCCTTGAAACAACTCGACATTGGGCAGGGATGAATTGTCGACCTTGGAGGGGTCGCGCGCTAAGCCTCTCAACTTCACTTGGGGCGACGCTTCGCGGAGGGAAAGAGCCAGGAGTCGGCCGAATTTTCCTGTGATTCCTGCTATTCCAACAGTTATTGACGGCATGGCTTGGAAATCTATAGAGGCGTGCTGAAACTGCAAAATGGAGAGACGATTCCTCTTAGGTTGGTCATACATGCAACGTAGTGACAGTCCCAACCGAGTCGATGTCTTATAGACCAAATCATTCTCGAGGAAGACTCCCTACGGTGCCTACTGAAGCCGGGCAATAACAAATTCGGGGTAGAAGGCGCTGGGCCGAGACCCTTTGTCAGCGTGTAGTAAACGGTTTGTTTCTGTGGCGAAAGGATCGACTGAATAGCCACCCTCACCCGACTACAGCAACATGAAATTTAGGGGTGGAACCGTTCTCCAGATCTTTTCCCGATCACGTGACATCAAGTCTTTCGATGGTTCAAGCGCGTGAGATCAAATATTCGAAGTGAACTTGCATCTTTCATGCCTTAAGGACAATTAAACCCTTATACGTTCTCTGTAAATACTGCATTCCTTATTGGAATAATTCCACTCAGCGCAATGGCTGAGTTTCCGATAACTTTGGAGACTACCGGAGTCTATCACGTACCCAGGATACCCAGTCCTGCAGTGGACAAGGTCGCGTCGTTGCTTCAGCAGAACCATGAAGACTTTCATGTTTATTGGAACTTCAAAGGCTATCATAATCATCAAGTGCATTACCTTTTGACGGCCTTTGCACTCGGCGCAGATCCTAGCGAGCTGCAAACGGCGTTTAATATCAATACCAGCTATCAACGACGAAGGCTTCCCCTCGACGAAGAAGTTATTCGGAAACTATCAGACAACCGATATTTCAAGTCTTTGTTAGGTTATGATGCTTGGTTCAATGACTATACCATTTTCTTCAAACGAAAGTTTCAGCAAGAAGGATGGCAAAATGTTGTCAATGAATACCTCTTTTCAAGGAGTGAGATTGCCGAGGAATTGCTGGTGAGGCTCTTTTCGGGTAGGAAGATGTGATATGTCAGATTCTTTGATAAATACTGGCTAACAGAAATGCCCAACAGGGGTCGTCCACCCTCTGATTCATTTCGGATTTGGCATCGAGTTCGAACAGTGTGCCATAATTGCCGAAGGACTGGCGCAAGCTGTGTGTCATAACGACTTCTTTAAACCTTTCCTTCTGCACTCGGAACAATTAGCGAAAACTAAAAAGAACGAACATCCTAGCTCCTTGGTAGGTTTATTGAGTGAGATTCGACAAGATCCTGCTCTCTACGATGAAAAATATTGGGACGGTGGCGATTCCCTTAACGAGAAGATTGTAGCTGACGCACCGGAAAAGCTTTGTGAGATCGCCGCTAAATGGAGAGTGAGTGTTGACGAAATCGACGAAAAGACAGCTGAGATAATCAATGCCACCGCCTGGATGACTGGCGCGGCTCAGCGACCTGGCAAGACAATCAAGCTCGACTTCTTCTTCATTCATAGCGTCAACGCTTCCATCTTTTTCACGGCATTTAATAGACAGTCTTGGCTCAGCACTGAGAATAAGGCTCGACTCCTGGAATGGAAAGGGAGGATCGATCTGCTCAACTACGCGTCGCGACTGGCACCAGAGCTGTATCCCGAAGAAATAGTCAACTACACACCGCTCCAGAAGGACTTGACGTGGCCTCTGCTGATCAAGAAAACAAACCAACTCACACATGATGATGGGCACATTGCCAAGTTGATTCGCACGTTGGCTCACGGGCAAGCAATTTGCAGTGCTTTCGAAGCACGCCCGGAAACCGCTGCGAGGTTCCCGTTGAAAGGTCAGGGTTGGCTCCAGATCGCAAACATGGCAATAGACACGACCACCGAATTACGGACTCCTGACCGCTGGGTTAGAGGAGCAGGTGGTGCAAAGAATTGGGAGAAGTTTGCTGACCGGTAGTGCCAACTCCTTGCCAACCGGTGTGTAGGTGTTGAACATTTAAGTATCCTGAATAGCTGCTTAGGAAATTGTTCATGTAGCGAGTAGCCTTGATCCAACAAGGAGTTACCAAGTGCGTTAAAGGTGAATCGATGCAGTGTTGATGACACCGGGCGTTCAGTCCTAATATCTCAAGGGGCTTTTTAACCATGAGGTTCGCTCCCAGGCAACTCATGGTGAACCTCGGCGTGGCGGGGTTTCGAGGGTACTCTGCACGCCCTTGTTATTAGCAGCCCCCGCCGCCCCTCAGCCCTTAAATACCCCGCAAAGGGCCTCATATTTCACCCCCTTCATGGTTTCTGTTGTTCAACCTGGAGTACTTAAGCTACGAACAACAAGACCTTGCACATTATTTGTTATGGTTTTTGTTCTTTGGTTGCTAAGTCCAATTACCCACAGGGATCCCACGATTTAATCCAGTCATATCGACAGTCCTGATTAGGCGGACGTCATTTCATGAGGTATTAACATCATTTCACAGATCTCAGCTCAGATCGCCAAATAGCGAAGATTTGAGATTAAGGGTGCAGTTACAATGGGCAGATCAAGCACCAGCTGCGATGAATGCCAGCGCCAGCGCCTTGGATGCAACGCCATGCAACAGCCCGGACGAGCCTGCTACAACTGCGTCCGCCGAGGTGCCACATGTTCAATGACATCGAAGAAGGGTGCAACCAGTGGCCGCGCAAGAGCCCGTGTTGCTAGAAATGAGCATTTTTCGGAAGGTGAAGCTCTATTCGAACCGACGGAGCCGGCGACAGTCTCGGGCCAGGTGCAAGATACTTATGAGATACGAGATGACGCTTCGCCGGCTTTTGAGTCATTTTCTCCGAGTTACGCGACACCAGTATCGTTATCAAGGAATTCGGATTCATTGGCAAAATATCAACAAGTTTGGAGGCTTCATCACCTACTTTGGAACGTATTTACTACCATCCTAGAGCCCCGCATCGGTCTGTGGGTCGGAAGCGGCGGTTGTGCAGTTACTGCTACAAATTCTGTGCGTCTTAGCAGTCATCTACGTGATATAGAATCGACTAATTTCTAGATTCCTACACGAATTTCCAGGTTGATGATTGAACTAGATAAGCGCTCTTCCACTCTGGGTCGAGCAGCAAATCGCAACTGCCCCTCTTTGGTCAGCGATGAGACCGAGCGCAGTACAAATTGTATCATCAATCGAGCACTGATATATGCTGTCTATGCGTATTCTGTTCGGTGGCTCGACCTCACCGACAATCAACATCGCCAAAACCAGCAAGCTCAAAGGAGATTAACTCATCTGAAGCAGGAGCTCTCGGACAGCTTCTGGCTCCAAGCACGGAAACAGATATATCTGGTCTTGTCAAGACCCTCGTACCGCTCAATTCTGGCACTGTATCTCTTCGCTATGATCCCTAGCTCGCCTAGGAAAACTGGCGATAACCTTGAGGATCACTGTATAGAGGCATCCCTGAGTCATCATAGCTATCTAAATTCCAGAAGAGCGCAAAAGCCATTCAGTGGTAGAGACTCTATCACCAGTCTACTGGAAAGCGCTCCTCTTTCAGAAGTTGACCCTTACCCTCAACAAACAAATTTACCGGACGCTGATGAAGCGCAGCGTTTATCTATGTCCTGCTTAGCACACTGGTTTGGAATCGTTTCAGACACTACTAGGGCTCTCATTCGATGTAGGCCATCAATACTACTGCCGCCCGGATGCGATAGCGAGACGAAAGTGTGGACTCCTGTCCGAACTCGTACGCAAACTTTCAAGATGCAGTTTGATCCATTGCGCCAACTTCAGGCACCTATTCGTGAGGACCAATTGACGGAGATCTTGCAGCATGCTCTTACCTATAAGACCTTGGTCTGGGCTGCCATCACCCGCGTCCAAGATGCAATTGTTCACCAAATGTCAGGCATATCACTCGCTGAAGCTGTCGATGCCGCTAGAAAGGAGAGAAATGCGTACCAAGAGATCTTTGGTAATCTATTGTGTCTAGGTCTGCGAGATTTTGTGCTTCTCAATAGTATAACGCAGATGTATTTCAGTGAGTTTGAGCTGACTTTAAGAAACACCCCACCATACTAACACAAGTTCCAGCGCACTTGAATATCCACTTTGAAGTTGGAAACCTCATCCTCGTGGATACATTGCCCTCAACCTTCGTTTTTATTGACCAAACACTCAACCCGTACGATTTGCGACTCTGTGCATGTCGAAACATCATCAACGCTCTCAATCTAGCATTTCAGACGAATTCTCCAAATAGCAACCACCCTCCCGGTTTCAACATCCTCTTGCTTGATCCATATCCAGACCTTCTCACAAACGCAATAATCCGGACTGCCTCGTCTTTACTTCTCCTCTACGAAATGCAAAAATTATGTCAAGAGAATGCAGCAACCATGTTTTCTGTGGTAATTGCGGCTCTTGAGACACTGGCGAAGATTTCCCACACTGCAGCAGAAGCAATACCGTTGTTGAAACAGAAGTCTACGACGACTTTCATTGAGCAGACCATGGGTAGCACAACTGCCACTCCACGCCTGGAAGATTTCTCACTAGCCGCAATCGACCCTGACGTTTTCGACACTGAGCTGATTAATGATCTTGAGCAACCGGCTACAAGTCCGTTTTTCAGAGACTCTAGTCACGAACAATTTGATGATGGTCAGGACTCACCTTCATTCCCAGATGAACTTGCACCAGACGAGCTCGAATCTCTATCCCTGGATGTTGATCTTCAAGGTAATGGCTTACAAAACGAAAGACTTGCAATGAACCCAAGTTAACGATGAACAGGGCTGCTCAACCGCACTTTGATCGATGTATGAAGAGTACCACTGCAAGCTTTCTAGGAGTTAATAAGCAAAGAAGAACCCCTTTGGAGAAGCGGAGTCCGTGTCGAACGTATTCCGATCACGCGACCTCACCGAATATTGCAGGAGATGCATGCACAAAGACCCCACGTCCGAGCTTCCGCATCCCGGTTTTTCTTTTTGATATAGTCTGGATAAAAGGTTGCTACCAGAAACGGGCTTCATTTCGAGCCATTTTATATGCCACCGTCAAGGCCAAGGTCAATTTATGTACTCATACAGCACAGCCCAACCCCCCCCCCCTCTCCGCCCCTGGCAGAACCTTATCAGTAAGCTTCAAGACCGGCAACTACCTGCGTCTCATCTGGACTTGACAGAATGGATCTTCAGAAGCCACTTGAGCAATCAGCTGCAGGGTCTCATTCATTCATATGGAAAGACTCCGTGGAACCAAGTAAGGGCAAATACCCCGGGTTTCGCCCCGGCTTGGTCGAGCACATTGATGGGATGCAAGTAACTCGCGATGTTGCAGTTTGCATGCGAGACGGAGTGCAAATTTACATCGATATTTTCCTTCCTGAGGATTCACCGAGCAAACTTCCTACGCTGATGACAATGTCACCATATGGAAAGCATGTGCTGAAAACATTTGACATGTTCCCAAACTCCGGCGTGCCTAAGGGTTCGGTCTCGAAACATGCAGTTTGGGAGGGGCCTGATCCCCTACACTGGACTAAGCGTGGCTACGCAGTTGTCAATGCTGATAGCCGTGGTTCTTGGGCTTCAGAAGGCAATCTCCAGGTACTCGGACCTCAAGAAGCAGAAGACGGATACGACGTGATTGAGTGGGTGGCCGTACAGCCTTGGTCAAACAGTCGAATAGGTCTTTGTGGGGTATCTTACCTGGCAATTGTGCAGTGGCGAATCGCTCAGCTTAACCCCCCACATCTTTCATGCATCAATCCTTGGGAAGGCTACACAGATGCCTTTCGCGATCACACACATTGTGGAGGTATCCCTGAGACGAAATTTACTAAGTTCTCAGATTGGTCTTGCCAATTCTCACACAACCAGACGGAGAATTGGTACGAAAACAATCAAATCCACGAGACGATGGACGCTTATAATGAGTCTAAAAGAGCCGGAAATCTATCTGCTATCACAGTCCCTGCTTATATCGTTGCTGACTGGGGAGATTTTGGGCTTCATACGAGAGGTACATTGAATGGGTACACCGGTATTTCTTCCAAGCAAAAGTGGCTTGAAGTTCATGGGCGCAAGAAATGGCAGTACTACTATCAGCCTGAAAGCCTCGCTCGCCAAGAAGCCTTCTATCAGAAATTTCTTAAAGATGAGTCCAGTCAGGTGGACAAGTGGCCTCCGGTACGAATTGAGGTACGAGATCGAGCCTACGTAGGCTACGTACGAGAAGAAGAGGATTGGCCAATTAAGAGAACAAGATTTTCACTCAAGTATCTCGATGCACAGTCAGGGCAATTGGCCGATCAGTCGAAGTCTAAGATTTCGTCTACTTCGTATGATGCTTTATCAACTTCTGAAAACGCACAATTTACATACGTCTTTGGGAAGGAAACGGAGCTGACGGGCAGCATGCGACTAAGGCTCTGGGTTTCCACCACTGAGGGTGACGACCTCGATTTGTTTGTACAGCTTGATAAGCTCGACGTCAACGGTGAAAGAGTTCCATTTGTCGCCTTCTCTATGTTTGATACAGGGCCACTTGGCTTGGGTTGGCTGCGCGCTAGCCACCGAGAGCTGGATCTGGGCTTGACTGACCACAACCGCCCATGGATGACGCATAAGAGGAAGCTGCCTTTACGGCCTGGAGAGATCGTTCCGATAGACATCGAAATCATTGCAACATCAACGCGCTTCTTGGATGGCGAGGCATTGAAGCTTACAATTCAAGGGACCGACATTTTCCGCGACGAGAGAGTTCCACAGACGATGCTTCACGAGAACACTGTCAATAGCGGCAGGCACTTGATCCATACCGGAACTGTATTCGACTCCTACTTAGTCATGCCGATTATTGACCAAGCCGCAGAATAGACAGGAACGAAACTGTTGCATAGCCTCTTTCCAGGGAAAGCATTTGAGTAGATGCAAATGCTTTTCGTTAGATTTTCAATATTTCATCGTCTTGCGCCGGATCATGCCCGATGTTGGGTAGATTATTGGTGAGGCTGAGTACGAGCTCCGAGTCTTCACCGTGGACAAAGCTTTGACTTGGTATCCTAGAAAGAGACTTTTCAGAGAGATCACTTGCAATAATGCAACACTTTGTTTGATTGACTTCGGCATTCGTCCGGCAACCTCGTGTTTCCCGATCACGTGCTTGAGATCCAACCAGCTAGGTTTCGGCGGAACATTCGCTGCCGAACCAGAATAGATATCAGTAGATATCATGACGTCAACTTCAGTACGCGTCTAGGCTGATGAAACCACTGAAAGCAGTGGCTTGCCTAGCATCGTACATACCCACGCCGACGGTGTTAAGTCGCCTTGTAATCTCCGCCGTTGGCGGCGATCGTAGGTGTTGGGTTGAATTGGATTAAAGAAAGCTTTTGGTCGGTGTTACAGTAAAAATCATAGTTTCCACTTCTCTCTCTTTTGGACAATACCGATTAAGGGACTTAGCAATTTACCAAAACCTATCACGACATGGGTCAACCAGCGCCTTCAGATGATCCTTATGGTTCGAAAATCGTATCAACATGCCACAACGACACATATCCATTCATCAACCCGGAGAGAGGTGCAATTTCCGATATCAAAGTGCTGGTTACAGGCGCCTCCAAAGGCATTGGCCGCGAGACTGTCAAATCTTTTGCGCGTGCGGGCGCTTCAGCCATCGCGCTGCTTGCTCGTTCACAACTTGAGGACGCCGCGAATGATGCCTTAGAGGCGGCAAAAGCGGCCGGTCATAAAGAACCGAAGATCTTGAAACTTCAAGCCGACATGTCGGATCCTGCCGCGGTCGAAAGGGCAATGGATACAGTAGCGGAAGAATTCCAGTCACTGGACGTGGTTATTAACAACGCCTCGAGGTTGGAGAAATGGGTTCCGCTGGCCGAGACTGATATCGATGATTGGTGGTTAACATGGGAGGTCAACCTCAGGGGGACATATATCGTGACTAGGGCTGCGCTTCCCTTGGTACTTAAAGGGCAGTTAAAAACCATCGTCACACTAACTAGCGCCGGGGCATTTATTTCAGCGTACGTACTCTCCTTGCCCATCCTATCCCAAATCCTCAATTACCCTTCTTCAAATGAAAAGAACGATACAGAAGGCTTCTGAGGGCTAAGGCTTGAACAGTCCTGGCGCAAGCGCCTACCAAATGACTAAGACCGCGCAGATCCGGCTGACCGACTTTTTGATGGCGGAATACGGTGAAAAGGTATATCAAATTCTGGATTATTTGACAATTACTTACTCACTCATTATTCACGGCTGACACATGCATGGTAAAGGGATTAATTGCTTACGCTGTCCATCCTGGGGGCGTTAAGACCGAGACAGCGCTCAACATGCCCGAGCATATGCACTCATATTTGACACAAACCCCTCAAATGTGTGCCGATACTATAGTGTGGCTGGCCCGAGAGCGAAAAGAATGGTGAGCAAGGGCGTTAATCCCCGACTCATTCCGAGGGGCAGTAGATACCGAGTATAGTAAGCTGACAATACATCTGCAGGCTCGCTGGTCGTTTTGTGTTTGGACCTGCAGATATGGAAGAGCTTGCTGCCAAGAAAAATGAGATCGTGGAGAAAGATTTACTCAAGCTGAAACTGGTGATCTGAAATGCTTCGAGATCTTCCGTCAGGATCAGACAACACGCCAATTTACAGCCTGTCGTGATTTCGTGCACAAAACCCCCTGATGGCCAAAGGTCACAATAGAAATCCTCAGAAGATAAATCAATGTCACTTTATCAGGTCTTTTTGAGGACCACTCCAAGTACTCCTGTGTATTTCTACCAATCTGAATCGCTGCGGATATAGTAGATGATGACAGAGTCTGTAGAACCAATGTTGGCGTGAGTCATTGCTATATTTATCCTATTTTCCATATTGGACACCTAAATTATTGCTTGCGGAGACAAATGATACATACCTCGATAAGACTACTAGCAGTCCCAATTGATGTCTCTAGGGATACCCGGTTGGACATCAGTGTGATACCTCTGAACAATTTACACCGTCTAGTTATGAGAGCTACATGTGTCAAAACTCTCATGGACGGACCTTGGACAACAAACTCTAGTTTGTATCAGTGCTAAAGAGGTTATGGCGGCCTGCTCCATCCATCAAACATTACTAACTCCTAGATTCTCGAGCTATTGATGATGCTTGAGATATGTGTTCATGTACCTCTCAGTACAAATGGAGCTCGTTTTGCTCTAGAGCGGACAGGTAAGATTTTAGTTGAACCAGCCAACGCCAAGGCTATGCACTACTAGTCAGAGCTCGAAGCTAGTGCAGATGATCCACCTGGGCAAATGCTTCCTTCGAGCGGGGCGAGCCAACGTATGGTACGTGATCGGGAATGAATCCTTGGCGACATCTATGCTCAGTAATTGGATGAGACGACGAGGTGAATACCGGAGATCTACCAGGCTGCACGAGTGGCAGCACAAACAAAGGCATGGCTTTGCAAAGCGTAGCAAAACATTAAGTATCACGGCGGCTACTATTTCGAGGAGCCTTTGTCTTCGCCTGACTTCAATTTAAGAGGCACTCCTGTGAAGATGGTCCTTACAATGCAATCCCTATTAATGGGTGGTAGATTCAGCGTTGTATCGTTGCTCGTGCAGATTTTTGTGGCTGCAGTGATTCTCAAAGTCCTTTGGAATGTGAGAGAATAGACCTTTTCCCATCTCTAACTGCACCTTGCTTATAGACTTGCTTAGGTATTCTACAACCTTTTCTTCCACCCGTTGAGATCTGTGCCAGGCCCTCTAGTTGCCAAAGTCTTTCCTCATTACATGCAACTATCTGTCCTGAAAGGAGTCCGCTGCCATGTAAGTCGAGAACTGCAGCTTTCATGGAATGTGATTAATGTTTGATCTGTATTCTAGACACTCCTGCAACTTCACAAGATATACGGACCTTACGTACGGGTTGGCCCCAACGAAATTTCGGCTTCAGATTATCAACTATACAGAAAAATCTATAACCATATGAGCAGCTTGAAGGAAAGCTCATTCTACGCTTCAACTAGACTTACGCCGCCGCATGAAAATATCTTCAGCATGAGGTTTTTAACCCTTCCCAATCATTGTTGCTTCCAATAGCTCATATAGAGTTAGAAATAAGGCTCAGCATGCTGCTAGGCGGAAAATGGAGAATCGTCCCTACTCACTTCAGTCAATCAACGAGCATGAGCCCGGGGTTATTGCCAAGGCAGACAGATTTCTCCAACGCATTGTCAGCCAATCTGAAGCATCTAAAACACACACCGTGGATGTACAATCCTTGTGCGGGCTTTTTAGCCTCGAGGTAATATGCCAGGTTGCATTCAACCAGGATATCGATGTTGAGTCGCCCGACGCCGGGTTAGCATTTTTGAACGCGATGGGCCAGGCTTCGCTAATACAGCCGTTGTCAAACACGATTCCAATCTTAGCAAAAATAAGGCTCAGTGAGTCTCTACCCGGTGTCATCGGGCGGGCATATGCACAACGTAGGATCTGGGAAGAAACCACGAGGGAACTCTATCAAAATTTTGCAAGGGACTTTAAAGGGGACTCGACAGACAAATTCCTCGCCGAACCGTTCATTCACAAGAAAGATGAATACCTTGGTCGAAAGTTGACCGAGGACGAAGCCGTTGAAGAAGCGATGGGCCTCGCGTTTGCTGGAAGTGGAACCACGGCTACAACTATATTCTACATTCTTTACCACCTTGCTCGTCCGGAAAACAGAGGCATGCAACTAAGACTACGAAAAGAGTTACTCTCGACAGGTACGAAGAACTCTGAACTTACAGATCTGAAGTATCTCAATGCTGTGATCAAAGAAGCAATGCGATTGAACCCTTCTTTGATCGGCTCTTTACCACGAATTTTGACCACGGCCGTAGAGACTGGTGAGGGAAAGAGCAAACTCGTCTTTCCGCCGGGAACCTTGATCTCGATGCAGAACTACGTTCATCATCGGGACGCCAGTGTCTATGCGGAGCCTCACACTTTCAATCCTGATCGTTGGCTAGGCCTATCGCACTCAAGCGCCATGGAGAAGGCATTCACACCGTATAGCTTAGGCCCGAGGAATTGCATAGGGCAAAATCTGGCCAACTTGGAGATCCGCCTCGCTGTTAGTCATTTGTTTCGCCATTTAGACTTTCGACTAAACTCGGAGATGACAGAAGCAGACATGGAAATGGAAGACCGCTTCGCTGCTTTAAGCCGTGGTGGGAGACTCCTGCTCGATGTTACACAATTGTGATAATTTAATTCTAGATAGTTGGACTAGAGAACATAGAACTCATCGAGTTCTATTAAGGCTATAAACGATTTCCTAAAGGGGTTGACCTGCATACCATTGGTATAGACACTTAGGGGAGTCGAACGGCCTTCTATTGGTATGAGGCACTATGCTGGCTATCTAGATGATTGGATTTCAATGCGTTCGGTCGCAGCCGGTGGTAGTTTGTCCCCAGTCAAATTTGTCATATGTTCTATAGACTCAAGGGACTGGATATGTCTATAGGTTTGAGAATCACACCGTTTGCTTCAGCCCACATTCAAAACCGCATCCCTCGATCAGGAGTTCATGATTTCTAGCAGCGGAGTTGGATCCTGAAGACGAAGTAAGTCCAGTGAGCTCACCGAGATTCACCGGGAGTGGGAACTGCGACACCTACCGCATACACCTCCATTTTCTGAATCTTTAGCTCCCCCCTCTGATCGACTAAGTGGAAGTTGGCGGCCGTGTCACGTTCTAGAGTCGAACCATCTGGGCGTTTGACCGCCCAATTCCCAATCACTACAAAATCGGAATGCTCGGCTCCCGGGAGCAGGTAAATGCGCTTTACGACATGGTACAGATGTGGCCATGCCTTCCAGTATCCATAACGCTCTTGTTCGAGATCTTATTTGTCGAAGATAAGCGATCAAAGCTCTCGATACTGTCCGATTGCCTCACGCACCTTTTGAGCTTTCGATAACCATAGTCCCGTTGACAAATTTGCCGCCTTCAGCGAAGCTGTTGGCCCAGTTTCGGGCACCTTTCTCCGGCTCAGCATCTAGTGCTTCAAAATATTGTTTTAGGAAGGCTTGCTGCCTTTGAGGAAGACCTGAGGCTGTCCATGGGTCAGCAAGGTTGTGTGAAGCGGAAGCCATACTGATTCTAAAAGATAGGCCGTGCCAAAATCAAAGGCAAGGCGGTGATGCTATCCTTGATATTGTCCATCAGGGCATGTTATGAAGGGGACTCAATCATCTTCAAACGCTATAGTGTATGCTTCAACATCGAAACTGTCGTAGCCTTCGAACTCGCCACATCGAGTCCCGACCCCGTGACCGCGTTTCAAGGACTGCATAGGTAGCGAGACAAAGAATGCGGAGTCCCCGCAATTGTCAGGACGACAAACAAGCCTAGCGAGCAATTTCAGTCTCTGCTATTCGGTACAGAGCAATCTCCAAGCGACTATGCACTAAAACCGGAAATCAAAGCTACGTAACTAGGATTTTAGTTAGATCCGAGGTCAATGGCTTCGTGAAAGCACGAGGCGTCCCAAACCTAAGAAACACTACACCAACCAAATTCCTCCCAAGAGTTCATTAGTGCAAACTCGACAAATTAAATGGCGCTTACCTACATCGCGAAGAGTGCTAAAGACTGTGTTGGTCTGGACGCTTTCCTTTCAGTCAGCCGACAACGCCAGTTCGAGCCGCTTCCCGACGTGTCGACGATCCTCGTATATCCCATCCCGTGCGGCTTGAGTGTCCATTATTGACAGCATGGATTCGTTGCCGCCGCGGTAAGATCGGGCTGAGGGTACGACGTTGCTGTCTCGTTTCTGGTTTTACTTCTTCAATTCCCACCTGTATCGAGACTCGATGGGCACACCAATGCTACCCTCCCATGAATCAAGATTCAAGATGGCAGAAACGAATGAAATCGCTACCTCCCTTGCACCAGCTGATGAGAAACACATGCCGCATACCAATACCAATGCTGCAACTATCGAACATCTTGAAAGCTCAAACCAGCAGCTCGAGAATCTTGGCAACGTAGTCTATACCAACGAAGAAGAAGAGCCGGAGCTTCATTTACCAACTTGGATTGCGCTTGGTTCCATTTACCTCCTTCTCGCTGGTCAAGGTCTCGCGTTCCAAGGTCCGCCTGCTGTGGTAGGTGGCTTCCTCTCAAATGATAACCCCTGAAACCAGTATTGCTAACCATGAATTTGAAGCTCTCGTTCATTGGAGCAGATCTCGGAAACACAAATGCTCAGACCTGGGTCCCCAATGCGCTTGCCTTGGTGCAAGCGGTGATCGGGCCAGTCATATCATCTGCTTCAGACATCTTCCAGGTCCGAAAACCTATTCTCGTGGCGTCCTGCGCAATTGCTCTTATAGGCTCTGCAATTGCTCCTGGTGCTACAGATATCTACAGGTTGATCGGCGCACAAGCTTTGATTGGAGTTGGGCTCGCTGCTGTGCCTTTGAGCTATGTGGTGCCCAGCGAGATACTGCCCAGAAAGTGGAGACCTAGTATGTATACCATTCTCTCCCCCAGGCGAACTTTGTATCTGATTTTCCTGGATAGTGGCTCAAGCATCCACGGGCGTCGTTGCCGCCATCACCGCAATGGCTGGACCGTTAGCAGCTGGCGCACTTACAAGACGCAACAGCCATACTGGGTGGCGATTGTTCTACGTATGTTATATTTTTCTTTTCACTTCTCGTAAAGACTGCTAAGCTGCGACAGTGGATCATGTTCGCGATTTGGGGAGCGGCTGCAGTAGGCATCTTCTTCGGTTATCGGCCACCAAAGAGGCACACACGCTTGGATCATTTATCGTTCTGGCAAAAGCTTGGTCACCTCGACCTTCCTGGCTTTGGGCTTTTAACTGCAGGATTGACACTCTTCTCGGTTGGTCTTAGTCTGGGTGGCGGTCTCTACCCATGGGCTAATGCTCACACATTGGCCACCTTGATCGTCGGCTTCTGCATTCTAGTGGGCTTTGGTGTCTACGAATGGAAAGGCACAAAGAACGGTATACTTAGCCATGAGCTATTTCGTGGAGGAAAGAATAAGGGGAGAGTCTTTGCAATCTGCAATGGATTGATGGTCATCGAAGCAATCCTCGGATTCCCTTTTATTATCTTCTATTCGGTGGTGTATGTTTGCTCCATTTCTATTCTATGTTAATCCTTACCAGCAGCTAATTGCGTGTCATATAGTACGACTGCTCTCTTCACGAGGGACCCTTTCATGGCGGCTGTACGCCTCTTGCCGTTCTGGGGTTTCTTCCTCCTCAGCTGCCCAGTATGGGGTTTGTTGAGTACAAAATTTCGAACGATTCGAGAGCCTCTGTTCCTTGGATTTCTCTTATTTACTGCCGGGAATATTGGCATGGCGACATTAGAACCAGGAGACAACGCTAGTCAACTTGCTTTTGCCGGGTTGGCAGGTATAGGATTCGGATCTCCGTTGATTTTGATTATCGCGGGCGTCCAATTATCCACACCCCATCAACTGATCGCTACCGCCACAGCAGTCACGAACTCTGCTCGTGCAGTAGGGGGTACAATTTTCACTGCTGCGTATACTTCAGCTCTATCGAACTCCCTCTCCACGAAGATCCCGACCTACATAACTGAAGCAGCTGCCAAAGCTGGTCTTCCGAGCAGCTCAATCGCGGCATTTGTTGGTGCGGTGGCCAGTGGAAATGAACTGGCTTTCATTGACATCCCGGGAGTGAGCCCATCAATTATCCAGCAAGGCTTCCTGGCACTTGAACAAGCATATGCAGACTCACTTCGCCTGATCTATATCATTGCGGCTCCGTTCGGCATCGTTGCATGTATACTTTGCTTGTTCCTCGGCGATTTGAATAAGACGATGACTTACAGGGTTGATGCTCCGGTCGAGGACTTGCACGCCAAGCTTCGTTAAGATGGTACAAAGGCTTGACAAATTGCGGTCGCATGAAGTCGTTGGACATTATCCGGACAGACCTTACCAAGTTAGCAGACGTGAGCTGCTGGACGCTCTGTTTTAGGTGGGAACGCTCCAGCTCACACTGTAGCCTTCTGCCATCAGTAGAACTAGAGAAAAGCAAACAAGAAAGTGTTAGTCTGACAAGAATTGTGCCTCAAGATCGAATAGTTGATCAAGCACTATCTATCCAGATACGCATTCATAATGGCAACAGTGGATCTTGGACTAGCCCCAGAGATGACCAGATATTACCCAGGCAATGCACTATCCCTAGATTTCGCTGCGTTGTTGGTTACTCAATCGAGTGATACGCCAATGATACTGTCACCCGAAGAATGAATTTCTTAGAATACACGGCTAGCTTTTGATATTTCTTAAATTCTTCTGTCACCTCTGCCAAGCACCTCAACGACGGCCTTCTCGTCCTCATTTCAGAATTCGAAATCGAAGAGAAGCATCGACTGCACGTCGAATGCGACTTCACAGAGCGGATAGAGTCTAGGAGTGTTTAGCCCAACTGAAGACTTTCATCCGTTTTGGGAACGGAATGGCATACGGCTTATGTGCTGGATGGTCAAGATAAGGGCCTATAACTTGAACGTTTTCAAATGTCAATACGAGCCCCCATTCGTATCCCTGGTTGAATTGCTTGGTGATATCAATGGCCTTGCCCGTTTCAACGGCCAAGAGTCCCGGGATCTGGCCCGCCATGGCCTTGGCCGTCTTCATAAACACATCGACTTGAGCCTGTGTTGCTCCCTCTTTGGTTTGGAAAAGTGCTACAAGAGTACCTCCGGTCAGCATTTGATTCGTGGAAGTAATGATATTGTGAGATTCTTGTCCATGCCAAGCACTTTAACTTTAACTTTAACACGGAATGAGAGAACTGACAAATGTGATATACCGTCATTTTGCCGGGGTTGGTGCCGCTGTGGGTTGGGAAGGAGTGCGAACAGTAAGTAACGCGGAGATGAGAGTCTGAAGTACAGATCAAGATGGAGAGAATGCTAAGAAGTTATCACTAGTTCTTATCTCATAGTTCAATCTGCCGGACCCAGAAGTGGTGACAGGAACCTGTAGCGAAAGTCTTTGTATATCATCGGAATCCGATAACATCTTGGATCCTCGGAAAATTCTCCAAGATCATACAGCACTGCAGGATTGACACTCAGCATGTTGCGCAATTGGTCATGTCTCGTACCATTGTCGTTGCCTAAATCTCTCGAACATGGTAACCTAACACCCTTTGCCTAGAGTACCCTTGCGCTTCAGCTCTGTTTGGGTCCAATCACCCTACTATCCCGAGTCATCCACGAAGAAGTAATGTTTTCCTGGATTCAGCCCATCAACGGGTATGGTCAGGCAATTTTGGTCCTGATGTACGTTGCGGGTGTAAGTAGGGGGGTTCCTGAAAGGAGCGATCGACCGAGAATTCATTTTTGACGGGTGTGAATAGGAACTCTAGACCACAATAAAGCCACTATAGGGGGAGCGATCGTATCCTAGCTCCGGACACAGGCCAAGAAAAAGGGACGCAAGGTACCTCAAGGAAACTTGGAGGGGAAGCCATTGCCACTTAGGTCTTCTAGCTCCACTTCCATGGCTCTCGACAAGGCTGCAGGCCATCAAATTAAGCTTTTATAAGACGGCCACGTGACCGGGGAAAACATAAATAAGGGCCCCTGCAGGTGACAGCCTCGGACCTTTGTTCGGTTACGGCTTCTTCGCTTATTCTCTTGCCGCTGAGTCTTGATTCCATGTCTTCTTCCTCGATGCCGCTTTCGTTGACAAAGTCGGTTCGATTTAGCCCGTTTCCGAGACCGTAACCTCCGAGGAAATTGCCATGAGGTCCAGTTGATGTGGAGATACAACGGTGCAACCTGCTAGGGTTTCCATACACGAACGCACTTTCACAACTCGGTTACCAGGGTTGATCACAACAGTGAGGAAAATCCCCTGAACTACTGTCGACGATGAGGTAAAGTATAGTGGTTTGTCAGCCAGACTAGGTTCAAGGCGTCAAGTACCGAGCTCACCATTTCGTAGACAAGGGTGCCAACATGACGCAGGTCCTGGCAGAGCAATATTTGTCGCACTTGGTTTCATCAAGACAGAAAGATCTGACTATGGTAGCTTTACTCCACTTCAAGAAATGCTCTCTAAGACATGAAGACTGGTGTCTTACTACCTTCTAGAGCGTTACGACCAGCTTCGATGCACTATATCCCTCCCGTGCTTTATTCAATCCTTTTTGAATGTCATCCAAACCATGTCCAACAATAACGGCGTCAGGCTTCGGAACCAGCGTGCCATCCTGAAGCGCTTGAGGCAAAAATTCATTCCAGATAGTTGAAGCAAGCCCATTCTGCAAGATAGATAGGCCATGAACTAAGTAGATGGGCACCATAATTAGTGCCATTTCAAGATTGTTTCTGCGAAGATCTAGAAGCAGAAAGCCAGGTACATGGCATAGTTCTGGTAGATGTAGAGTGAAATGAGACTCTTCGTTGGGAAAGCGACCGAACTTACAAAAATTGACTTGGACACCTCTTCGTTCCACACCCTCCTCAACGGGTAAAGTAGTAGCGACCAGCTTCCTGCTTTCCGTTCTGACGAGGATATCGATACAAGTTTGCAGTGTATTCTGGGCTCCAACGGCATTGAGAGCACCGACCAGGACTTTTCCATTCAGAGCTGCGACAATTTCATCAACCGCGGAATCAGCCTCTCGATCAAACACTTCATGAGCTCCCAAAGCTTTGCACAGGCCAAAATTGTGTTTGCTTGTCGTTGTTATGACTTTCAGGCCGGCAGCACGAGCAAGTTGAATTGCTACACAGCCTACACTCGTGCTGCCTCCCCATATTAGCACTGCAGAGGTGTCTTTTGGAGGTAGCAAGTCGCTAGCGGCTGGAGTAGGAGAATCCGACATCGCCATCTGCGGTACTGCAATTCCGAAGTTTCCTGGGTCAAAAAGTGCTGCAGAAGCGGTGGAAACAGCGACGGGAAGGACAACTGCTGCACTAAACGCCATCTCATCGGGGATCGGTACGGCCAGAGAAGACGATAAAACGGTGTACTCCTGGAACCCAGCATTTTTGTAGTCCTTTGTAACGCTGGAATGGCAATTTCTAGGATAAGATGTGAGCATATTTTTATGATCATTGTGTGGGTCGGAGCGACTCCTTCGTCAAGAATGGGTTGGAGACAGACCCGATGACTCTCTGACCAGTCTGAAAATTCCGGACTTGATCACCGATTGCAACAATCTCGCCAGCAACCTCGCATCCCAGAATTGCCGGATAACGCAAGTTCAAGAAATCCCAATCTTGAAGTTTGTAATCGACAGGATTGATTGCCACACAGGCATTCTTGACGACGATTTCATCCTCGCCAGGTATTGGAAAGGGAGCGTTATGCACCACGAGGGTTGTTGACTTTGCATCAAGCCATGCAGCACGATTTGTCGGCATTTCGGAAGGGTGACAGGCAAGGAGAAACTGCAGTTAGTGGGAGAAGTATAGAGAGAGATACATTGGACCCAACTCGGATTGAAATGGGCAGAGCTAGCTATATAGCTCAGTAGGCTTCGTTTACTCACAGTGGCACTACGCGATGTATTGTATTTTTGGCGGACGTATTTTTGTCCTTCCCCGGTCCCTGCCCTTCCAAGTTCTATGGGAGCTTACGGCAGGGTAGGCCGACCACCCAGACGTGAAACCCGGAAGCATTGAACAAACTCGTCCCGAGATTCATTACGAGCTAACCATTGCTTCTGGTGGAGGTGCAGAGAAATGCAACCTCCTCTTCGAGGTCGAGGGGCTTTCAGAAGCCAACTCCGTTCCTGCGTGGCTCAAACTGCATTTTGAAGAGAAAGGCCCATTCTGGTGTTCCACTTTCCCCCCGGTAACCTTGCCGGTGCCACCACAGGATAAGACGTTCAATTGAGGGCAAGAAATCATGTCTTGATTCCTGATAAAAATTTACACGGTGCATCTGAATCTGCAACCAGCTTACTTGGAATATGGTGGCTTTCGTACAACAGGGAATAAGTAGTCAGCCCCACTAGTCAAAATCTGGAACCTCGGATGCATTTGTCGCCCCTTTTCCTCAAAAGAAGACTTTAGGAGAAAGGCACAGCTATGTACACGAAACAAGCCAACAAGACTGAAATCCCAAGCCAATTCAAGATTGTCCACCATCTAACTATAAAATCCAAAGAGCCCCAAGCCAGCGCGCTCCGACGCGACCCATATCGGAGAATAACAAGCCCCCATAAGCCCCTGACACGCATCCAGGTCTGCAGACGACACATCATAAGGTACAGGTAGGTGCCGATCAGGTTTTGATGATCTGATGTTGCTGACTCACAAAAACGAGCAGCCAGCGCAAAGAATAACCATACATCAATCGATTAATCAAGAAACTCCGGGTCAAGTGTGTAAAACTTCAAGCTAAAGCACAAAAGATCATTGCACTGCGTTCGAAACCTTGCCCGGAGGTCTCTCCCTGAAAAACATCTCCTCGGACCGCGCCAACGTTGCCGAGGGCTGCAGCGGAAGCCGGGTTCTGTACACACTGTCAAGCGTGCGCAAGCGGAGTTGGTAGGAAGCCAACGAGCGCTCGAGCTCCTCGTTCCATCGCATCCTGGAGTTGGTAAGTGAATGTTCAAGTGCGACTCGGCGACGGCGCAGGCTCTGGAGTTGCCGCTCCTCAGCAGCGACCGCGGCGCGGATGGTGTGCAGGGGGGCTGTTTCTGCTTCGATCATGGTGATAGGGAGAGTAGGGGTAGGAGTCGCGGAAGTGTTTGTGCTTGGGTTCCGATTTGGATTTTGGTTGGGATGTGTTGTAGCTGTGGCAGTGGTAGTGGTGCGTGCTAAAGCAGTTGTAGATCTTGTTCGAGGCATAGGTGATCCAGCGCCAGCGCCAGCGGCAGTAGTAGTAATCCCCCGATCATAATCCCTCGTAGCTCTCTGTCTCTGTCTCCATCTAGGAGCCTCAGGAGGAGTTGGATCGACGACCATATAAGCAGGTGGAGGGACATCAGGGATGGCCTGACCCAAGTCATCATGATGAGCTCGACCCACTTGATAGCGGCATGTTGGACATGAACGCTCTGGATGATACAATAGGACGTTCTGCAGGCGCCGAAATGCGTTGCGAATCATTGAGCATGGTTTTCGCAGGCAGTGCCGAACGCGATTGGTTCGTGGTGCTGGCTGCGGTTCTGCTGGCACTATGTTCGCGTTGTCTTGCTGATGAGACAAGGGAGTCTGAATCATTATGGAAAATCGGTTGGGAGACATATTGGGGAGTTGTTCGGTTGGAGAGTTGTGTATTTTGAGAGTCGTTTGTTTTTGGAGGTTATGCTACTTGCGGCTTGATTTTGTAGTGGTATTGGGTTGTGAGTTTGCAGGTATTGGAATAAGTGCTTGTTTAAAGAAGTAAATCTGCCCAGGAGAAAAAGCAGAAAGTAAACAGCTGAAAGCGCTGTACAGTGATCATTTATGTAGTGCCGAGTGAATGAGGCAGCAAGGCTAATACAGGCAGTGTGTATCTTTGTCAACAGCACTGCTAGCATTGACGCGTGTATGACTCTTCCTTTGTTGTTTACTGAGGCAACCAGCAGACAGTGCAAGTGTCGCGCCCTGGATTGTCTGAAGGAGGTTTGCCCGGAACAATCGAGGAGGCAGGCTGTGGAAACTGAGCAGAGATCGAAGTTATCATAGTAGCGGGCATGCTCGGGAACAATGTGGATTGTTAGGATGTAGAAATTATAGCCTGTAGACGAATACCATGGAAAAGCAGACACGAGGATATGTCGAGCATCATTGAACATCTCGAAGGAGAGGTATAAAGCATTGAGCCCTGATCGTTCTCGTACGAAACCAACGTTTGTGGCGTCAGCGAAATCTCCCTCTGATTGCTTCGAACACACTCTTAGCTTCACCCATTGATTGACTGTTCCTTCAACTATTCACAATCTCTCTTCCATCATACACAGTCCACTCGCATTCGTCCATACGCATGCATAGCCATCAAGAGCAAATCCACTTGGCCGCATTTGGTTCTTCTAGTCCATGAAACTGGACAAAGGTCAGAGTCCTCCGCGTTATTCTAATAGCATTACCTCGAATTGAGTCATAGAGGTGTAGATGCATCGGACCGAACACGGCGGACATTGCGAGTGAGTCGGGCACCTGTTATGGTGATGTGAGTGAGGTGTGGTGTGCACAGGACCCAGGGTATGTATGGGAGGTGAATTGTTTGTGTGTCTAATTGTTTTCCAAATCAGGCAGTGTTCATTGCACAATGTGCGCTGGCTAGCTACCTGTAATCTCGTACGTGAGTTTATGAACTCAAAAAAGCAAAAACACCAGGCCTAGACCATGAGCAAGAACCCACAAAGACAGAGAATTATGGAGAATGGGCACTCAGGTTGGTGAATGCTCGGACAAAGAACAGCCCTTTGACGATGCGCCATCTTCTTTTGTAGCCCCGTTCCCGTCTAACAGCAATGCTTCAGATGAGGAAAGTAAGGACCAAAGCATTGTCGCAGAAAGACGAAAGCCCAACCACGCAATGTTCTACCAGAAAGTCTAGAGTGGACTCGGCAATCTTTTGTTGTCCTTTCACTTAGCGAAATCTCATGCATCCGAACATGCCGAGCAGGAGTTCATCGCTACGATCATCGTAGCCTGCATCACCGAAGACGTCATCCACATCACGGAAAATGCTTTCATCAAGGGTTCTGTCTCTCATGTTGCGGTCGAGATATGCATATGCTGGCTCGGGGGTGACAGGGCGTCGTCGAGGAAGGCTTCCTTGGTAGATTCTCTCGAAGAAAGAGAATGGTGGTTGTGGTGGAGATGGTGTTGGTGGTGCCCGAGCGTAGCCATGAGCCTGGGCAGCGTGGTAGCGGTATTGGTGATCATGGTCGTCAAGGTGATTTTCCGGGATGAATGTGTAAGCTTCTTGAGCATATCGCTGCCGTTCTCGACCTAGATTCTGGCGATGGCGATGGAGAGATCGATATCTGTCTAGGCATTGTTCGCGTGCTGGGCCAGGAGCGCTTCGTCGTGGTCGATCGCCAGGGTGTTGCGCACGACGATGCTGGTTAGCATTTTGTGCGTTGGCTTGCTGCCGCTCCTGGGCTGCTCTGCACGTCTGACAAAGTGGGCCCGATCGAAATGCGATGCGGAGAGGTAACAGTCGTGACTCAAGTAGTGGACATCGTGAACTTGGTCGACAGAGGACGTCGGTGCGTCGGTCTGGTGTGTATCCTTCAACGCAGTTGGGGCACTCGTATTTGATGCAATATTGGTAGCACATTGTTGAAGGGCTCTCGGCTAGGAGACAGCCAAGAGGGGTGTTGCAAAGCAGGTAATTTGATTTTGTCCGATGTCGAAGTTCGATACGAAGTGTAAGTCTTCTAGTGCTTGTTGCCGTCACACGCAGGTTCAAGTCTCGTTCGAGTTCAAGAGCATCTGAATGAAAGATAAACAGTCATTCATAGGTATCACTATGGCTTCGTTGAGTAAAACGTGTGCAGGCAGTCAAAAGTAACAGGAAGCCTGACTCACTGCCCTAGTCGAGGCAATCCATTTCACGTTTCCATTATGTGTTGTACCATGTTTGCTGTTGGTGACAATTGCAAACGTATTGAACCCTGCCCACGTTGAATCTGATATTGCTGGGAAGAGCCGGAACCCTTCAGCTTTGACAAAACTGTGAAAGGCTTAAATGGAGCCCCCAAAAAAATCATCGAGAACAATAAAGTTGTTTGCTGTGCATTATTTAGACAGACATGCAGCAATCCGCAGCAGTAGGACTGCAGCTGTACGAAATGCCCATCATCCGCTAAAGTTTCCCTCTCTCAATGAACCTGGTCGGGACGTCGACATATCTGGACCTCAAAAATTCAGCACAGTTCTTTCCCAAGAAATCAATGGTGGACGTGCTTGTTGCGCCACGGTCAAGTAGATTCCTGAATAAAAAGTGTACTGCCCTCAGGTTTGGGAGCTCGAATCTCTCAATCTCAATCGCGGGCACCCGTGACGTATCATACTCTTTGCCCAGAAGAAGCTTGATCGTCTCGATGGATAGCAAATTCTTGAGCCAGACATATTCGTCTTCACGACGGACCCAGAAACCACAGTTACAGTCGGCTCCTTTGTCACCAGATCTTGCATTCACAACTGTGCCCAGGGGAGCATATTCCGTAGGTCCAAATTTGGACAGATCAACTTGGATACCGGCAGTGGGTTGGCTGTGCTGGCGTTCGGGGAAGACTTTGGTCAGAGACGGAGGTGGGATTATCGTGTCCCTACCGTTGAAATGTACCACATGTTGGACTTTGGATTGATCGAGGAGAGTGACATAGTACTCATAGAAAGGTTTTGGGATTCCTTGTCGAAAATCCAAATGGAAAGTTGCACCGGGATAGCTCTGCATTATATTGTCAATGACTGGACGTAGAAACCTAGCGGGCGCGATATCATCCGAAGTCCTGGCTTGCACAAAGATGCGAAATATTACGGTGGCGGCGTTCTGATTGTCTGCATTTGGTGCTGGTGAGCCTAACACGCTGAAAGACAGTGCTGAGAATTGATCCGAATATGGCTTCAAGCCGATCCGGAGCTGTGCCTCTATCATGCGAGCCTTTTCTGAGACGTCAAGTCCTGTCATGAAATACCAAATTTCAGCCTGGAAGCCTCCTCGAGCAGTGAGGCCAACTTTTGTAGTTGGAGGTGGAGGCAAGGCTTTTACCCCATGTAGCGCGACCCTGTCTCGTCCCAATTGCTCAAACCATATCTGATCCAGAACCGCAGTCACGTCGCTATTGTAGTACCACGGACCCTGTATTTCGTAAAGTAACTGGGACGAGCACGTGTGTGTCGTTACAGTACCACCAGAGTCCTTCTGCTTCGTGATGACCACAGACCCGTCCTTAGCGATCTCAGCAATCGGATAACCAATATCAGTCCACCCGGTCGGGGAGTTTTTCAGGCTCTTAAAGCCGGAAAAATTGCCACCTGTTACATAATTGCTGCATTCAATGAGATGGCCAGCCACGAAAGCATTGGCTAACGCGTTGAGCTGAGATCTCTGCCAGTTGTGATACCAGTAGGCGGCGCCAATGATGGGGGAAGCATCGGCGACTCGACCGCATATAACAATTTGTGCACCTTGTGAAAATGCCTCGGCGATCCCCAGACCTCCAAGATAAGCGTGAGCATAAATCGGCTCGAATTCCCATGAGGAAAGAAGGTGACCCGTGTAGATATTCTTGAAGCGAGAGGATCCATCTTTCAAGCCTGCATTGATCGCGGGAAGGACTTCATCGCCAGAAACCCAAGCAACCTTGATCTGTAGGCACCTCTTTGCAATCATGTCTACAACGGTCTTGTAGAGACCTTCTGTATCTGCATTCCCGGCATTCACAGCGACCCGGATCCCGTATTTTGCGAGATCATCGAGAGCCGGTTCCAAGGCCTCGAGGAACGAGGCCTCAAACGCGGGGCCTCCGCCGATAAAAGCATTGCCATTCGGGGCAGTCAACGAATCGGCATCTACACGACGAGCGGCCGCGATGGTCATATTGACCTCGCTCATAAAATCTGCTATTATCACGTCGATAGGATCTGATGGGTGAGCCTTTGCAAATGCTGCCATGGCATGTCGGCGGTCAGAGGCAGATCCAGACGCGCCAGCAATTCGAATCGGTCTCGAATCCATCTTTGGTTTCTTCAGATCAAGCTGTCTCAGCGTAACTGGTGTTTCGCAGCAAATGGAAACAAGTCATCAAGGATTGGAAGTGTCGCAGCCCCAGGAAAAGAAACACTGAACCTACATATCAACTTACCTATCCTCTTCCTCCAGGGTCAGTCAACTCGGCAACAAACTGAAGCGAGTTTGGAGAAGACGATCAGATATTCCCGAGGCTCTTTTGGTCTTGGCACGCGGAGAAGTTGACTGGGGGATGCCGTGCCTGCCGTGGTCTGTCGCGGAAAAACGTGCCGGGAGGGAGAGCAGGATTCGATGAGGATGACTGAGAAGAGTGGTGGTAAGACTGGATATAAATGTCAGCCTGATGAGGGTGTATCGCCAGACGAGTAAAGATATATGTAGACGTCAAGATGACCACAGTAAACGAGATTCAGAATGTCAATGACTGTTTTCTGCATTGGGTTCCGCCACTATGGAAGAACACATTAATGCTCGTAGTTATCAGCTTTCGTGGATGCCGTGGTCTTTCGTGTGCTCAATGCCAGACTCCTTTTCTGAGGATCACAGATCAGGGAATAGGATCCCGATCCCCTCGTTTCAGGGCACGAGGCCATAGTAAAGTTATGAGAGAGAGAAAAAAGGAAAAGGAAACTTCTTCGCCAACTTAATCATCATCCGCCATTTCAACGCTCGAGGGTCCATGCTCCTCATCCTTGCCGTTTACCGCTTCCAAGCACATGCTCCTCGTTCATTGGAATCGTCATTTCAACCCAAAAGCGAATGCCACGTTGATGTTGTACACAGCCAACTGACCATCGAGAAAAATTGATGGTAAGGGGTTCATCGCGATGTAATGAAAGAACTTTTGTTGACAAACACCCTCCCACCCCAACGATGACGCTAAAGTTCGATTGCGCTGCTTTCAATGACAAAAGAAAACGCAGTGTCCGTTCAACAGGAAATGGAAGTCAATGGACGAACGCCGGCTGCGCCCACAAGCCATAAAATTACTGATGGTTGGTGAGTATTGGAAATAAACGTTATGGGAACTCCTAATAACTCACCTTCATCGGCGCATAGTTGCCGTATGAGTGCGAGGGAGGCATGCCCATTGAGGGATAGATCGGGGGTGGTGGAGCAGGGCGGTAAGGAGTGCCTGCTGGGCCAGAATTGTTTTGGCTGCGACCCCAGCTGAGGCGAACACGAGAATTGCCGATTGGGTAGCCTTGCATCTGGTTGATGGCCATCTCAGCAGCATGGCGTTGGACGAACTGGACGAAGCCGCAACCCTTCCCTGGTGGGATCTTGACGTAGGTGATCTCACCAAATCCCTGGAAGAAAGAACGAAGCTCATCCTCGGTCACATAGCCGGAGAGGCCTCCCACAAAGACTGTGGTGTTGTTAGGATCGGTGAACTGGTTCATGGGCTGAGGTGCCTGCTGCTGTTGCTGCTGCTGACCATAATAGCCGATAGGTGGGCCACCCATTTGAGGATATCCCATGGGACCCGCACCAGGCATATTGAGCCCTCCAGGTCCACCACCCATTGGTCCACCCTTGTTCTTCGGGGTAGCAGTAGAAATACGCATGGGACGATTGCCACAATAAACGCCTTGCATCTCACTAAGCGCGCGTTGTTGATCACCCTCGTCGGAAAATCGCACAAACCCATAGCCGCGAGACATACCGGAGAGGGGATCGGTCATGATCTTGGCAGACTTGCAAGAGGGGAATCGACTCTGGAACAGGGAAACGAGAACGTATTCGTTGACTTCTGGGCCAAGATCACCTACGAAAATGGAGAACTCAGGACCGCGGTCATCGCGTCGGTCGGCAAGGCCGCCACCAGAAGCCCAGTTGAGTTTAAAAGGGCGACTGGAGTTGGGCATGGGCTGTCCGCTCAGCTGAAGAGCCTTTGCGGCGGCGGCTGGGGAAGAGAAATCGACGAAGCAATAGCCCGCATTACTGCTAACATGAGTTCAGAGACGTGAAGGAGGTTTTGCGGCCCAGGCCAGAACATACCCGGAGAATTTATCCCTAATCATCTTGACACTAACCTGCTCACCCATTTGAAACCAAAGGTTGCGAACGAAGTTCTCATCGATCCAAGGCTCAAGCTCACCCATCCTGGGAGCGAGGTCAGGTAGAGCGTCAACGAGAGAATCCAGCTTCACTTACCAGAGAGTGGTCTTCTGTTCTCCTCCCGGGCCAGCTTGAGGGGCAGAGTTGCCATCTGCAGGAGAATATTGCATGGCCTGTTGGCCAGATTGGTCAACCTGCTGACCTGGAGGAGCACCATCCTGAGGAGTAGGCACTTGGCCTGGTGCACCCTCTTGCGGAGTGTTGGGGAATTGACCGTACTCGAAAGACATGTTGAAACGTAATTATCGCGTAAAGGCTGAAGGATATTCCTGTGCCTATCAGTCAGATGCCAGCTCTTGCTCCAGATAAAGCTCAAAGAAGAGACTCCAAACGGTGTGGATCGGTACTCACCAAAGCTGACTTGAATTGATGGTTCTCTTACAAGGACTCGCCGTAAGAGGGTGGAGAAATTAATGGAGTTGTTACACTTGGAATCTGACTCGTTTTGGCCAACTTTTTGTCTGCAGAACAATAACCCGAACGGCTAATCTCAAAAGTTGCAAGATGCAAAGCGAGAGCAAAGGTTGTCTGGAGAATTGAAGGTATGGGTAGTCTAAGAGTCAAAGGATTAGCGCTAGTTGTCACGGAGCTAAATGAATATTGGACATTGGGTAGTCAGTCATTGATCTGATGCCGTGACACATGAATCCAGTCGTCATGGATGAGCAGTCGGTATCGGTGATTATGACCTTGCATTCATGTTCATTGACAGTCGTTTGCTCAGAGTTGTATAGGTGGGTGGGTTTATTCTGCCAAAGCCGAGTCGCATGCATGCGCCGTGTCCTAGCGAACTGTCGGGATGCGGCCGGGCAGTCCCACGTTGTGTGCGCGCAACGACCACCAAAAAACGCCTCTTGTATGTGCGATCAAAGGCGAATACTGAAGGGAGGTGCAGAGAAAAGGTTCGCACGTACCGGATCAAATGCGCAGTGATTCAGATGGGGGCCAAATGCTGGACAGCCAAAGCCACAGATCAGACCGCGAACTCGAGGAAACTCCGAGAGAAGAGCAGGGCCAAAGAGAAGCAGAATAGCAAGTAGCACTGCAAGACTAAGAGGACGCGCAGACAACAGATGGAGAGGAGGAAGCGAAAGGGACGGACAGGCGAGAAGGTGGAGGGGAGGAGGGAGGAGGGAGAAGAAAGAAGAAGAGAAGCGAAGGGGAGGAAGCGGAAGAAAGGTTATCGAGGGTTTGGTGGAGGGTTCGAGTGAGTGAGAGAGTGTGAGGTGAGGTTGGCTGTGACTGGTGTGAGAGCAAGAGGTGGAGAGGAAGAGCCCTTGGGTGTTGGCTGCGTCCCTGCAAGGTTTCTCAGGTAAGTTCCCAAGCCAAAAGAGGGTCCTTTTCGGATGAAGAATTGGGAAAGGCAAAGGCAAAGGCGGGAAGGTTGAGCCCTTGTTCGCAGGTGGATGAGGTGGATGAGATGGAGGGTGGATGATGCAAGGGAATTGACCTGGGAGAGAAAAAAAAGGTGGGAGTCGGAGGAGGTGGTGGTGGTGGGATGCAAGCTACCCTCATTCACTCACTCACTCGCCCACTACAGTCTACGGAGCACTACTGTCTGCCTGCGGCATCCTCCTGCAGCCTAAGGTCAGCACGGGACACACAGGCACAGGCACAGGCACAGACACGGACACACCCACACACAACCCAGCTACCGAATTCTGGCAGACACACGCACAGGCATTGGCACAGGTACCAGACGGGTGCCAGAGGGCCGAGAGGGGAGCCGACGGACCATTCGAGCGGCTGAGGAGCAGATCTTCTAGGCTATCGTGCCCACTATCTTAGGGGTCCACCTCACTAATCCCCAGCTAAGCATAGGTGCATGCAGTACCACGCTTAACCAAGGCACTCGTACGTCAACGCACGCCTAAGACATGGTGCTACATGGACGAGGCATCCGGTTTTCTGCAGTAGGCACACCGGGTAGTCCTAACTAATCCCCAACAACAGGTATACGTGAGTTAGTTGCTGGAATAGACAGATGACAAAGATGAGGACAGGCGTTTTGACTTGCGCCGGCGTCGTCGTCGTCGGTTTCGCTCTCTTCCCTTTTCAGCCCGGGTGGTAAAATAAATGAGGAAAAAAAGAAGAAACGGAACTCGCCCGGAACTGCAGCCCACGGACTTAGCCAGCTTTGCAATGACTTATCGTGCCCGACACCAGTACTACTACTGACTTCCAGTTGGACTGGTAATTCGAAGCTTTCTCTGTTGTTGTTGTTGTTGTCTTGCTACCAGAAAGAGCACAGACTGTAGCCTGCCGAATGATCGTCATAACAAGCCAGGTAAAACCAGTAAAGCGGGCACTCTGGGATCCTCCTGGACTAACGAGGGGAATCAACCAGTTCAAGCGACGTCCAAGCTATCCAAACTCAATATTGACACTTCCACCACGCAGCGCACCTGGCTGCAAGGATGGTATTTACACAGTAACCTCACGAGTCATGAAAACCACCAAACCCAGAATGCAGGGCGCATTGTACCAGGGGCTTCGAGGCTTCGGGGCTTCGACTAGTAGTGGTAGACAGCGAAAGCCCTTCCCCCTGACCAGCTGCAGAACTCGCTTGCTTGACAGGCGTCGTCTGACACCGCCCAGTACTTGGATAATCTTGCACAACTCTCCCAAAGAGTCCACAAGGGATCCCAAAGCAGGCACAGCTATCCAGATATATTTGCTCACCTTGACTACTGGCGCATCGACTCAAAGGAAGGGGAAAAGAAATGGGAATAGGCATGGTTGCAGCGCCAATCATCCCACTTTGGTTCCCAATCTGTGCCGATGACCTGCATACCCGATTATCATCCCTAGCAGGGACTCGTATCTCCCAGTTGGTTGAGGGGCCCTGAGCTGTGGCTGATCTTCTACCCGCCGGGCTCGCCTATCTAACTTAGCGACCGGTGTCGCCATCGCCCATCGCCTGCACCAGGCAGAATTCGATTCAAAACAAGAGTTGATGGCCACGGGGGTGCCTTTCCAGGGATATATGATGCAATCCTACTGGTCACGGATGGAGGGGCAAAGGAACAATCATGGCATGCCAGAAGCCTCACAATCACGGGTCGGTACAACCAGCTGCCTCACCTCACACAGACGGCGTACACACGAGCACGGCTCGTCGCTTGTAGTGTTGGTCTCATGTCTCATGGGCTGCCCCATGGGTGGTCTCATGGGTAGGGTCTCACAAATTGCGGCCTAACGAGGGACTCGGAAATCTTAACCGAGCCATGCTTCATGCTTTTGCGCCAGGACCTCAGGTGCCTGGAGCACATGTGGGTATCAACTCTCCAACTTCCCTCCGACTCGGCTGAACCGTGGGACTAGTCCATTTTAGCGGGTAGGGCATACAATGCCCACGTGACACAGACTCAAGTCGCCAGTCACGGGGGCCACTTCTCGTCCCCGACCAAAACATTCTCACTCCAAACGAACAAACGGGAGCGCCTACGAGGTCCAGACGAACTAATTACTCCTCCTACTCCCTCCGCGAGCTACTCACAGGTGAACGACTATTGGCCACGGCAGTCCTCCGACTTCTTTTACGAGAAGCGGGCCTGACTGGCTACAATTTAACCAGGCTTGCAGCTGATTACGGCATTTCGCCTTCATCACCTTGGCAAATCTAGAGCGCTCCTTTCCCTAGACGGCCTAACCAGCCACTCAGCGATTGCATCGTCCGCCTGGGTGATCCAAGATGTCGGGCAGTGACCTACCTGCGACCTGCAGGTCTGCAAGTCTGGAAATGCCCCGCTCGGCAGATCTCGATTCCCGTTCTCACAGAGCGCCAGATATACATGTGTTCCACTCAAGTTCGGATGCAATGAAACGATCACCTTCAGGCCGTGTTTTCTTCCATCTCTCAGAATGGCGCTATCTTAGGTAGTAAGGATATGCCGGAGCCGAAACCAGACGATGTATACTACCTACAAATCACGCAACTACGTGCGTCCATTATTATTGATCTCAGACGCACCTTTTGTGCCTCACATCCACAATGAAAGACCCATCCCCACAGAAGGACGACTGCCACTGAGACTCTTCCGCTCGTCAACCCCTGAAAATGAAAATCGCAGGCCACATTCCAAACAGTTCAAACGTGTTCCCAAGTTCAGGTTGACCATGCTACAATTTGGAGCATCGAAAAGCCTGCCCATGTACCTAAGCTGTAAGTTTGCGATCCAAGCTACTTGATAAATCTGCAGGTGCCCGCGGCTTTACAAATTTCCTTTCGTAAAACCTGAAGGATCGCTGATGAGAGCCATTTCCTCGAACAATCAGAGCCCATGCGGTGAGTGCACGCTCTGAGAAATGGCGAAAGTCATCCTCGCTGTTCGCCCTACTCAACCTCGTCACAGGACGATTGAATACTATTGGCGAATCACGAACTTTTATATCTACGGTTCAGGCATCATCTTCGCTACCTTCACCGGATTTAGGAACGGTGATATTTTCTTCGGAAAAGAGCCCCGAGCATGAGCGTGCGCTACGAACCACGACATTGAGGTGTGCATTGTACATAACGCAACAGGCACATGAAGGGAGGAGCATCGACATTTCGCTCTTATCAATCACAATGTAAGTAATTGGAAGGAATATCTCCCCAATACTATCTATCAGTTTTTTCTTCTCCGAATTATTTGTATTTTCTCATCCGTTCTATGCTGGTTTGTGCTATGCTATGCTATGCCATGTCACCGCCCTCAAAGAGGGATCTGTCTGCCTGTCCATGGCTACCGTCGAGGATCGGTAAATCATGATTCCCTCCCCTTTCATACAATGTCCAATCCAGGCCGCCGTTAAGAGCGAACTGCCGTCAGCGTTGCATAGATCTCCTGCACGTTGTTTACTTTGGGGCCTGCTCCCGACATCTCAGGGAAAATCCTCGGGGAGCGTGAGCTGGTAAAAAGACGAAAAGAAAGAAACCCTCCACCGCTGTGAAAATTGTACTCATACATGTTATGTTGTGCTGCATATCCGAAGCATTTCTGGGCATGGAGTTTGCACTCAGGACGAGTGAGTGAGTTGGGAAGGAAGACACCGCTTGCTGGAAGGTGCGAAAACGCAATCATTGGATCTCAGTCAATCGCGTCCGCTTTCCCAGCGCGAAGATGCCCCGTGAAGGTAGGGTTCAGATTCAGATTGGATGCTGGGAATAGTCAGGCAGCTTCTTCTCGTCTGGCTGCCAGTGGGTCTCGCGCGTAAGGTACACCAAGTCGAGGAATCGGCGGTTCTTGGTGCCGATCTTCCTGAGACGGCCTTCCTCCTCGAAGCCGAAGCTCTCCAGCCACTTCTTCAACCAGACGGCGTAGTCGTCTTCGAGATCGTCCGGTGTCTCGTGGTTCTTGCCGTCGGCTCGCATGAGTTTGGGTTTGGTGGTGTTGCCGCGGCCGTCCCAACCGCCACCGCCGTTGACCATGTTGTCGTACCTGCCAACATATGCGGCATGCTTGATTTGCATCTCGCGGGGAAGAGGAGAATTGTAAGAGCGAACTTGAAAGATGATCTTGTGCAAGTCCCGCATGCCTCCGCTAGAGAACATGTGCCGCATTTCCGGCGCGACGGTGAACTCACACTTGCCCTTCTTCATGTAGCCGCGGTCAGTGGCGTCGAGCAATGCCTCCATGAGGCAGCGCCCGATGCCCTTCTGACGGTAGTCGTGTGCGACGTAGAGCTCCAAGTCGGCGGAGATACACTCCACGTAGTCAACGGCCGACCAGTCGGTTGCGGAAACCCAACCGATGACATGCTCGTCTTTGACGATGCCATGGTAGCCTGCATCTGGGTTGTCTGATTGTCGAGCTGTCTTTTGGCGCGCTTTCTTGCGGGTGCGCTCGATCGCCACAATGAACGGGAGCTTGGATTGCTTCACCATGTTCAGTCGCGAACGCATGTCTTGGTCGGAAATAGGCAACAGTTCTGAGGTGCGGACGCCATTTCTGATGTACCAGTTGAGGATTTCGGTCATGCCGGGGATATCGACGTCCAAGGCAGGACGAAGATATAGGTTGACCTTTGGACGGGGGATGTCAGCTGGTTTCTCTGAAGCGATGATGGCTGCTGCTCCCTCTTGAGATGCCTTGCGCTCCTCGACCTGTGCTTCGTAGCGTCTTGTATCACGCTCGACAAGCTGCATCTTCTTCGCAATTAGGTCGTTCGTGGTCTCGTCTCTGTACTTCACGTTTTCTATGAGCGAACTATCGACTCGCCAGTCCGCGTCGAAATCAGCGGGCTCACCTCCAGTCTTTGGGAAATTGTCGGCTGAGAAATCGTAGCCGTAGTGCTCTGCGTTGCCCGCATTGATCGTGGCATGTCTCTGCACAAATCCTAGTCCATCTGGATGCAAGTTGATGTCCGAGACAACTTCCGATGGCGCACGTTCGAAGCTCAGCTTAGGTACAGCTTCGACACCCAGGGTGTGCTGTACAGTTTGCCCAAGCCAGTTGCGGAAGTCAGCTTTGAAATGCTCCTGGTCATTACCAAAGCGAGGACGCTGCTCCCAGTCAACCGGTGGCGGAACGAATTTGCCGTCCCATCCTATGAGAGAGGCTTCGTGGGCATCTGGGTTCTTTGGCCGAATTAGTCGTCCCAGGTCGGAATCAATTCCCATGTGGCACATGGAGCCTTCGCTCGCCGTTGATCCGGCCGCATTGCTGTCGACAATCCAGCCAGGAGCTTTGAGCTCCGCCGATGTAGCCCAGTTATTCCGAGGAGCAACCTGATCAGGCTGAAAGCGAGACTGTCGTGGTTGATGACTCTGCACATTGATCGTAGATTTCATGTTGATGTCGCTGGATGAGTCTTGATACTGGTTGAGAGGAGATGGGCGTCTGCTCACATTAGGATTCATGTTTGAGAGGACTGACGGAACGGCCCCTGGGGCCTTCCCAGCGATTGGGGTTGGAGAATCAATGCTGAGTTGTTTGAAGCTGGGCGTTGAAATTGTTGGGGGGACTTGAAGTGCATTTGAGGCAGGCTGAGATCTTGTAGATGGTGAATCGGAAGCCTCAGGTGAGATGGGTCGTCGAAGGTTTCTCAACTCAGCTAAGTTTGCAGTGTGCTGCCCACGTTTGTCGGAAGATTTGTGAATGTTGTTCATGATTTCTCGTTGCTTCGCTACCTGAAGACGACGCATAGTTTCCATCGGGGACTCCCCAGGCTTTTTCAATGTCTCGTAGACGACTGGTTTCTGCGGGTCCTGAGCACGCTGAGGCTTGCTCCCAGCATCTGGGATTCTAGTGTTGTTTGTGGACTGTAGCTGAGAGTGGAAGACGTTGGGAGTGATCGGAACTTTAGCAAGGGTCTGCAGCTCTAATTGTCCTTCCATATCAGATTGTGCCAGACCCAAGCCCCAAGGAACTGTGGACGCGACTTCAGAACCGCCCTCGTCGGCTTGTGACACCTTGCTTTTCCGAAGCTGAGAAGAGGAAGTTTGATCTCGTAGAGAATTATGAGAGATAACTGAGGTTGCATTTGGTGTACGTGTTCCGCGGCTACCAAGATGGCCATATGCTTCTGCGTCAAATCCAGGAATCTGCATCTTCGAGTTCGACTTCGGAGTGCTTTGAACAGTTGAGGAATCCGGCTTGTTGTTTTGGGCATCAGTGGCCTTAGCTGTCACATCGCCAGCATTCGAATTGCTTGCTAATTTGCGGCTGGCTTGGTCGGGAGTTTGCTCGAAACCCCAGCTTTGTGCTAGATGATCCTTGCGGGTACTGCTCCTTGGCTGTGAAAACTTGCCAAAATTTCCTGGTGAAGGCGATTGCCGTTTCGATGAATTTGTTTTGCGAGCCATAGGGTTCCCATATTTGTTAGCATCAAAAGGAGGAAGTTGGAGCCCGTCAAGTGTCTGTGGATGAATACCCCAGTGAGCCATTTGAATAGTGATGGAGTTCAAGCAGCCTACCTTTGAGGATGGGTTGGCGGCTGCAGGAGCCTGGGATAGTTCCCTCCAAGCAGAGAGCGATAGAGCTTGACCGGGGGTAAGTGAGGAATCATGGCCAGGAGGATGATCTGAATCCATTGTGGTAATGCTGAAAAGAGGAAGCAATGATATGCTTGATGGGAGAAGGAGTATGTACACCGTCTAAGGCAAGATCCTCAAATCGCGGGCTAATTTCTTGTCACACGGCAGGACAAAAAGCTCGAGCCATGCGGGCAGATCTGCGAGGATATCACCATTGCAGTTCAAAGATAAGAATGATGATGGCCCGAAGTAAAGATAGATGGTGTATGGAGCTGTTCGGATTGTAGGAAGGAGAGGAAGGGCGCTAAGAAACGGATAATGAAGGGAGGGAGAGGAATTTCAAAGTGAAAGTTGGACTGAAGCGATCTTTAAGTGAAGTAAGTATCTTCCTTTTTGGTTCAGAACCCGGAGGATCGCAATTGTTGGGCACCTTATTGTTTACCAGGTACCAGTCGGGAGTATGATGCGGACAAGATGACTACTGCTAGTTCACCATCAGATAAAGTTGTTTGATAGTCGGCCTGTCCCGTGTTTAGTACACAGTTAGCGCCGACCTTAACGGACTGTGCGTGTGCCGGTCCAATCAAAGTCTCGGCGGCTGTGTCAGCAGTGAAACCTTACAATTTAGAAAACTCATGGGACCATCATACCGTTTACTGAGGTCTTCACTACTGAGAACTTATATAATGAATCTGAGGCACGTGATAATTGCGAGCTCTTCTACTACTGTATCTATCAGAGAATGAGGCTGGAACACCCTCCTAGTCACAATGTTGTCCATTCTGCGAAAAGCACGACTGAAGGATAAAGAGATGCGAATTCTGATGCTGTGAGACGTGAGTCACTGACAGAGGTGATCATCTCCACTAACGGCTTTGTAAAGCGGGCTTGACAATGCAGGAAAGACAACCATTGTGAAACGGGTCATGAATGAAGATGTCAATACTGTCAGTCCAACACTGGGCTTCATCATCAAGACTATTGATTTTCAAGGGTAATCTGGAGTCCGCCGAAAGAGAGCAGAAAAGCATAGGTGCTGACAAACACAGCTACAAACTGAATATATGGGATGTTGGGGGTCAGAAGACCATTCGAACATACTGGAGGAACTACTTTGAGAAGACCGATGCTCTCATTTGGGTGGTCGATGCCACGGACCGGCTGAGAATCGAGGACTGCAAACTAGAACTCAAAGGACTGCTTCTGGAAGAGGTAAGAGGGAACTTTATCAATCACACAATACCAGTCCTAATGACTTCTCCTTGCAGAGGCTAGCTGGCGCAAGCTTACTGGTCTTTCTCAACAAGACAGATGTACCTGGGTGCTTGAGCGAACACGAGGTCAAGAAAGGTCTTGAGTTGGAAAGAATCTTAACCCATCGATGGGTTGTTGTTCCATGTAGTGCAATGACTGGTAACAATCTTGACAAGGGCCTGGATTGGGTTGTCCAAGATGCAAGGGACCGGTTATTCTTGTATTAAAGATAGAACACCCCGTACCCTGGACAAGTTCCAAAAGTGGCCTGGGCTGTGTTTGATTGCCTCGGCCACACAATAGACATGGCTATCCCTGTCAAAAGGCACAGGTCGCAGCTTGGTCGCTCTTGACGGCCCAAAGCCCACAAGTCAACAGCAGGCACCACCATCTACCAAGTTCCAGGCTAGAACTTTGATAAAGGGACTTTGAGAATCCAAATGATCAACTTGACAAACATCACACAGCGGCCAGATCTACGTTGTTTTTCTGGTTGGTATCATCACTAGCAAGTTCCAGTACCAACTTCCTCGTTAGCTTCCGAGGGCTAGCGGGAGTTAAAGTCTCGGAAAAACCTCTCGTGCCGTGCAGCGCCCTGCGGAGAATCGAGACGCGCCCGCTTCCCTTTCCTGCATTTCATCAACATTGCATCAACACAGGACCACGCAGTTCAACGAACCCACTACACACTCCCACCTGCAGCTGCTCCTGCAGTCTCTCAACCTTGTGCCACTCTTTCGCCTCTTTAGCAGGGCGTCCTCCCGCAAGCAATTGTATTGATTCTGTGATTGTTTTGCTTCTCACTCTTGAATGCTGGTCATTTTCCGAACGATGCCTGCACAATAGCCCCGGGCTTTTTGTTACCACTCAACATTTGCCAATCCAATTCATCTCGATCCTTCCTCGATAGTTATCAGCCATGGACGCGTCCAATGATGGCTCTGAGTCTGTCGACCAATTCCTGGCTCGAATTGCGAGCCTCAGTTCTAAGCAGGGCCAGGAGGAGGCCGAACGCTCCAAAAGAGTCGAGGAAGAACTGCTACAGGCACGGAAGGAGAGACAAGCCAGGAGAGCTGGTAGGATCGCTTTTCCTCTCGTCTTGAACAGGTCTAGGAGCTGGAGTGACTAACATCTTGACAGAGCGTGCACGATCTCTCTCACCCTCCAAGACAGGCCCTTCTCCATCGCTGCGGACGATTGGCGACGCCACACCTTCTCGGAGTCGAGGAATCGAGCCTCCGGTTACTCTAACACCCCCATCACAGTCTCTGAGCTTAGATCGCTCCTCTTCTACATCTCCCAAATCCGAGCACCGTCAGCCCTCGTCGATTGAGTTTACGCGGCCACTCCCTCCCCAACCATTTCATGACAGATCCTCCACGCCGAGTGCTCCTGCAAATGCTACTTCATTGTCAAGAAGTGGAACCCTGTCTTGGAATCAGCGGCCTGCATCCAGGGGTGCAGGCTCTTTCAGGGCACGGCCACAATCGGTAGCATCGATTCCGGACGCATTCACAAATTTGGCCGCAACTCCACAAAAAGCTCCCGAGGAGATGTCAAGAAAGGACATTGCTGCCTCTCTAGCTAGCAAAGACCCAACATGGTTTCGCCAGACTGCCGACCGTGGTGTTGGCTCGGCGGCATACCGAAAGGACGAGTTTGATCAGGACACAACAACTTCCCTTTTAAACCGTGGCGTCAGGCTACCAGGCATGTCCAAAGACTCAACTATGGTTGCAAGCAGTGAACCTCAGAAGCCAACACCCCCTCCTTCACCCCTCAAGACTGTTTCAACCCTGCCTCCGCAGCAGCGGCCGGATGCCGACCAACCCACTTCAGCGAGACCTGCTTCTATGATGTCGCTGTCATCGAAATCCCCGGTATTAGATCTGCCGTCATTCAAACCACTGGAATTGAGTAACGCTGCAGAGGGAGACTCCACCGGCCTTGGAAGGACTTCCAGTATCCCATCCTCTGCCGGCCGTCCGCCATCCCCTACCAAAGGACTGGGCGGCTTCGTACAGAGTGCGATGATGAAAAGATCCGACAGTGTGAACAAGAGATGGAGTGTTCAAGCCAATGCAGGACTCAAGCGAGGGGACTCGGTGGCCACCGCTAGGCCTGCACAATTGTCTGGGGTACCTGGGTACACTCCAAGCCATAGCAGAAATTCCTCCAAGGACACCAGAATTGTAAGAGAGGGAAATTCATCCCCCTTGTCCAGCTCTAGACCGGTTTCAAGTCACGGTTCTGACCCCGTCCCTGTAACACGGGGGAGGCCTTTGCCGCGCCCACAGGATGAGTCAGCAAGCCCAACCAAAGATAGTCCTGTAAGCGAGCAAGATGCCAACCTCCCAGAATCTCCGGTCCGACAATTAAATCGTCCAACAACACCTCCACCATCAGAACAACTGTTGTCTCGAAGCCCTTCGAAGACGCTGGACTCACGCCGATGGAGTCCAACCAAGGCAAGCTGGCTTGAAAGTGCTCTTAATAAGCCTGAAACACCGCGACTTTCCCCGGCTAAGTCTGAAACACCAGCTTGGAAGCTCAACATGCAGCGTTCAAAAGAGGCCCAGTCTCAGTTGCCAGAGGGCATACGTGACTTGCCGAAGGCTGCAGATGCGACCAAGCCTCTGGCCTCTCCTCCATTAAGGCAGACTTCTCCGGTGCGGAACAGCTCAACAGATGGCATGCCATCTAAGCCTAGCAATACCTCAGCTGGACCTACCTCAGAAAAAGACCCTTCCCTGAAGACTCCACTAAAATCGCTCCCTTTGACCTCCAACCTGACAGATGGTTCTACCGGAAAGCCAGCCATTCCGTCCAAGAGGAATATAACACCTGTCACATCAAAAGTAAATTCTGACGGGAAGCCTGGTGGACCAGCAAATCCTGCTACCGAACCCGCTGACGAACCAACAATTTCAAGCTCTAAAGCAGTGTCGAGTCCAGAAGCCAAGTCAGAAGTCAAACCACCTATGCTGAAACCAAAGCCTCAGACGCCACCAAAGACAGATTTTCGTGCTAGTCTCAAGTCTCGTCAAATGCCATCAACAGCAAACGCGAATGCTGAGCCAGAATTCAAAGCTGTTTTTGGAAAGCTCAAGCGTACTCAGACCCAAAATTATGTTGCCCCTGACGTTCTCAAGAACAATATTACCCAAGGCAAAGCAGCATTGAATGCCACAGGAGGCCCACAACCAAGCAAGCGGGTCGATGAATTCAAAGAAAGCATTCTACAGAAGAAGGAAGCGATGAAAGCGAGTGGTGGATCTATAGGCAAGCGACCGGAGTCTCTTAATTCAACGAAGCCGTCTGAACCCGTGCCAGAGGCACTAGCTAAAAGAATTGCATTGCACAAGACTGGTCCCTCCACTGACAAGATCGAGGTCGGTAAAGTCGTCGACGACCAGCCTGCCACACCAGCACTGTCTCGCAATCTACCCCCAAAGCCAAACCTGTTGAAGGAAGAGGACCCGGTTTTGCAACCGTCAAGAATCGCCTTGCCTCCCAAATCGCTATCAGAAGAGTCGATCAGTTCTAAAGTGGTATCAACCATGGGTTCTGAAAATAAGTCCACAACTACACTCCGCAAGACCAATACAAACCCCGAGTCTATCAAAGCGGACAAGACTGCTGCATCTTCAGCGGAAGCAAGTTTCAAAGTGAAATTGCCTGACAATAGTAGGCTTGCTGCTCGTCTAAATCCTGCTCTTGCCGGAATCTTGTCACGGAGTGGCAGTCCTCGGCCGACTGAAGAAACAGCACACAAAACTAGTATTTTGACCAACACCCACGGTACCGACGGACCAAGTTCTAAGGGAACAGAATTGACCCATGCAACAAAGAGCAGAGCCAAGGGACCAAAGCGGCGGACTCCGAAGGGTATTTCCGTCCCAAAAGAGGGAGCCATCTCGAAGGAAGTCAACTCAGCAACTAAATCTGAACCTGTCCCAGTCAAAGCTACACCTTTACCATCACCAAAGCCAGTCGTCTCTTCAGCCACACCCGCAACAATCACTGCGGCTAAGAATAGAGAGACTCCTGAGCAATTCAGAGGGCCTAAACCCACTCCCAGAAAGCCTAGCGCGAATATTGAGCTCCCGAAGCCGGCAGAAGGTCAAGACGAGAAGCCTCCTATTGCTCTTACAGAAAAATCAAAGGCTGCACCCGTCGAGAGGAACACCCTTGAAGAAACCCCTACAGAGGTTGAACCCAAGCAACCAAGCATCAAACCCAAACCTCTTTTGACCGCAAAGTCTGCAGAACGGCGTACTGAATCTAAACCATCGACATTGAAAGCTCTCGAGAATGAATCAGTCGGCAAGCCAGCGACACCAAAGAAGTTTGCTGTTCTTCCAGATCGGCCATTGAATGTCGCATCACCACCCGAGTCTGATGGCGAAAAGCATCTTCCGTCAATCTCACCGCCAGCACTTAGCAGTCTTCCGCTGACACCAAGCAAATCGAAACTCAACACGCCAAGATCGTATCCTTCACCTGATGATGCGAACAAATCTACATCCGTAACTCCCAGCAAGGTTAGAGGGCTCGGTCTTCAGATTGATTCTTCGTCTCGGAAAGTCGCTGCGACACCAGAATTAACTCCTCCTCCAGACTCTGAAACAATTTCTTCTCGTCCTCGGCCGTTACCTAGTAAACCAAAAGCGCTTCAAAAGTCGCCTTCGAAGGTCAAGACGCAGCTACAGACATTCTTTGGCATCGTCCCGCAAATTGGCGAAAAGGCCGATTTTGATACTCAAACGTTTCTCGCTTCACAGAATAAGCCAACGCAAAAAGCCAAGACGGTTAGTATGCAAATATGGGAGGTTACAGGGGATGGAAAACGAACACCAATGCCACCTCAACAGGAGCATATTTTGTTTGAAGAATGCATGTACTTGTGCGTTCATGCTATGCAGCCTTCGAGTGGAGCCAGAGTATCCGAGACATATCTTTGGTGCGGTGATGAAGTCCCCGAAGCTGCCATTGAAGATGCCCAATTGTTCTGCAGGAAGATTGCTCGCGACAACGGTGCCAAACTTGAGGTTGTCAAGCAAGGAAAAGAAAGTTCCGAGTTCTTCCAGGCCCTTGGAGGAATTGTCATCACCCGAAAGAATAAATCATCTGCTCTGTACATGCTATGTGGGAGACGACATCTTGGACATGTGGCATTTGATGAAGTTGAGTTTACAGCCTCCAGCCTCTGCTCGGGTTTCCCTTTCCTGATTTCCGCCAAATTTGGCAAGCTTTATCTTTGGAAAGGGGTTGGTAGTGATCAGGAAGACGTGGGCTGTGCCAGACTAATCGGTATGGACCTCGGCCTCACTGGAGAAATTGAGGAAATTTCACAAGGGACGGAGCCTGCCAGCTTCTGGGAGTCCTTCACCTCAAGAGCACAAAACCCCTTCACCTCGGATGTTATTACCAGTGCAGAGCACTCCAAAGGTTATTCTAGCCGACTGTACCGTGTTGAACATGACCGGCCTAAATCATCTGGTGGGTTCTGGGGATTACGAGCAGCCTCGCCGCCAAAGCAATCTCTAAAAGCATTGGTCGAAGAGGTCTCACCCTTCACCCAGAAGGATCTAGATGTGAATCACATTCACATCCTAGACACCTACAGCACCGTTTATGTGTGAGTTTGTTATACTTCGTTTCAGCTTTCTACCTTGCCTGACTTGATTGCATTTAGTATTATTGGCTCGTCTGCCAAAAAGCCTGCCGAATTCATCACAGCTCTACAAATCGCACAGGAAATTGCGGTCCTTTGTCCATCTGTACAAGACCGACCTCTGATTCCTAGCTGTTATGTTCTGCTTGGGGAACCGCCACAGGAAGTCAAAGCTGTCTTCCGGAAATGGTCTCCTCCAAGAGACTCGTCGGGGGGGAGCCAGGTTTGCGTTCGACTTGAGGAAGTTGCACAAGAGCTGGGACTTTCATTATGACCGAAATGATTAATTTTCTCAATCACGACAGCCCTCCAATCTCGCAGTGGATATAACTGTATTGACACTTTTGTCACCTTCGACTTCAGATTGTTGTTGTATATGTCCCCGGCGTGGGTTTCCAGATGGGTGTCCCGGACGAGATGGATGGACTGCATATGCAATGGCAAGCATAGCTCAGGCCACCGTGTGAAATGAGAATTGATAGATGATAAAAGCTGTGATGATGCTGGACATTGAGCTATGCCACACCCCATTTCATGGTTCTCTAGTATTCGCCTTCCACCAGATGGCTCTCGGCCGTGTTCTCAACATGATAGATAGTTGGCCTGTCTTCACAAGACCCGGTCCAATGGGATGCAGAAGGTGTCGTTGAATTGTGGCCAATCAAGCAATTGATTACATAATAAGTCCTCGGTTACCTGGTTGGGTGCCGGTGCACGATCATGATGTGACTTCGAACCCTAAATTTCTCCCTCACCTCCATTTCCACCCGTCCGCTTTTAAGTTGGCAACTGGAAACCCGCCGACCTCTGGCTGTCACGGTCTGTCCAAATATGAACTGACTTAGCTGGGTACTATATACTCCTCGCATAGATCCCTCAGTTGGGTCAACAAGCCAAACATGGACTGGGCCGCTCCTAATCTGCCCCAACCAAATCCCAACACCTCCCGCTTTTCATCGGGCCTAACCGAGGATGTCTATCTCGAGCCAAAACTCAGGCGCGAGCTTTCTCGTCTAGACGATGCAATCCCATTCAGTCCCAAAGCGCGCTATCTACATCATACATGGGCGCAAACTTTCTTCTCCAGGCCGGAACTCTACTTTCAGCCTTGGTCGATTCCCGAACTGCAGAAAATTGTCACCGCTGCACGCCGTACCAGGAAGCGGCTATGTGTCACGGGCTTTGGTCACTCGCCTTCTGATTTAACATGTACATCGTCATGGTTGATCAATCTGGACAACCTGTCGCAGATCTTGGAGAGAAACGTCGACAATACTCCTGGTCTTGTCCGTTTCCAGGCGGGCATTTCGTTGCACAACCTTAACTTAGATTTGGCCAAGGATGGCTTTACACTGCCCAACCTCGGCTCAATTGACGTGCAGTCTGTTGCAGGAGTCATCTCAACTGGTACTCATGGCTCCAGCCTAAAGCATGGGCTGATATCGCAATCCATCACATCATTGACGATCCTCATGTCCAACTCCCAACTCGTCACGTGTTCCGCCAGCAAAAACGAAGAACTCTTCCGTGCCGCCTTGCTCTCCTTGGGTTCGCTGGGGATCATCGTAGAGATCACCATCCAAGCTGTACCAGACTTCAATGTGTCTTGGTCTCAATCCCTCCATACTCTTGCGTCTGTCACCGACAACTGGTCTAAAAACTTGTGGACAAATGCAGAATTTACCCGGGTCTGGTGGCTACCGTATCTCAAACGCGCTGTCATCTGGCGAGGAGCAAAGAGCTCCGAACACCCGAAACCTCCAAACACCACCTTCTACGGTGGGAAATTCGGGTACTACATGTATCACAACCTCCTCTACCTGTCCAACACCTTCCCACGCATCCTACCCTGGGTGGAATGGTTCATCTTCGGCATGCAATACGGGTTCAAACCCGGTTCATTCGTCATGTCCGCCGTCCAACCTGCGCGGCAAGGCCTCCTTATGGACTGCTTGTATAGCCAGTTCGTAAATGAATGGGCGCTCCCGTTGTCAAAAGGCCCCGAGGCCATCGAAAGGCTCGGCGCATGGATCAACCACGACGATGCCAAGTCCGGCATCCCGATCTCCAGCAAAGGGATCTGGGTTCACTGCCCAGTCGAGGTCCGCATCAGCGACACCAACTATGCACAAGCCAACGACTCCCGCGTGCGACCATACCTCGACCCAACCTGCGCAGACGAGCCAACATTGTACCTCAACGCAACCCTGTACCGGCCCTACGGCCGGGACCCGCCCTGCCACGAGACATACTACCGCGCCTTCGAGTACCTGATGCGCGACATGGGCGGCAAGCCGCACTGGGCCAAAAACTTCGCGTACACGACGAACCGCGAGATCGACGCCATGTACGGCTCCGACATGCAGCAGTTCCTCAAGGTCAGAGACGAGTCCGATCCGGAGGGCATGTTCCTTGGCGAGTGGCACCGCAGGACTCTCCCGTTGGATGATATCAGCGTCAAGGGCGGCAAGGGCGGGTTCGGCCTCATGGAGGTCGAGGTCAAGCGCTCCAAGAAAGGTCTCGGCTGGGGATACGGCGACGGGATTCTCTGGGAGGGTGGAACGCTTGCCGGTGCAGCGGACAAAGATGATTATAATGAGGATTCAGCCGCTGGCAAAGTCGCCGCCTTCGATGATGGCGAGGATGCCACTCCAAGCCCTCCAGCGACTGCCACCAGTGATGAGAGTTTCGACTATATGGCCAAGGGCGAGGCGAGTGTCTATGCTGAGGGGGCTGAAGCATGATCTGGTGATGGAGCTCTGCTTCGTCTTGTGCGAAAGATGTGATGTGATCTCTTCGTTTTGTTTTCTCTCCCTCAATCAGACAAGACTCCTGTTCCTGGTCCATCTTTAAAAAAAATGGTCGACTTTATAGAATGCTCACGCTATCTCAAATCATATTCTTTAGTGCTGGCTTTTGCTTTTAGTTTCTTGGATCTCTTTCTTTCTTTCCAATTTCTTTTCCCGTGCAGAAATTTCATTCGATGTCTAAGTAAGTGGGCGGCTCCGGCAGGTCCATGAGTAGTTCACCATATCAGCGGCTTAAGTACATCAGAAGTGCTCGGCTCTGGTAGTGATGTCAACTTCTACAAAACAGAAAGGATAGGAAAGGAAACCCAGTCTCACACGCAGGAGACATCCAATCCTCTCCAGAGGCGGCACGATGGGATGATAGTAGTATTTGCAAAGCAGCCGCCCGCCGCCCCCAAAAGAAACATTCTCCTTTACAACTTGAAAGACTCATTCGTGCTGGGTTAATTGTGTTTGACACCATCCATCCTTGGTCTCATTTCTCACTTTCCTCCTCGGCTCCGAGGTCCTCTATGATGAGGAATCTGTCCAAAGAGCGGTCGTTTGATTCGTCGAACCATTCTGGTTCATCGTCTGTCGGTGCTATTCTGTAGATGAGACTCCTCTGCATATCCCAATTCCCCTCTGGTGAGGAATCTAGCAAGGCTGTCATCGCACGATTCGAGAATTTCGCGGCAATGGCCATGAAACATGGAATGTTCCCAGTATTCATCATATTTCTCCAAGATTTCTGGCCAGTAAGCTTCGGAAGAGAAGCTCATAACGTATCGTGCATTCTCGTCAATGTCGGGTGTTTCTTCGCGGTGCCACATACACTATGCGGCAGAGCAGACCCACTCTGCATACCAGGCCTGGCTTCGCAGTTCTGGACAATCCACAATGCCAACGTTGTCACTTCTCCATCCACCTCAACGTCTATTTCAACAGTTACTGGGCTTGCAATTCGGTGATGGAGTCGGATGGTCCTCTTACCAGTCGAGGATGCTCCAAATGGGAGACCTTGCGAAAGTACGAGGGCGCATATGGCCAGCCCCCTAGCCTCTCGTACACGTCGATATCAAGATTGACTCTGGTTTGGACAACAACATCGGTATTCTTGGTGAACGAAGTAAGCTCCGGGCAGCCACAACTTCGCTTCATATTTCCACTAAACTCTACATCGACGTGTGAAGGGTGTCCACACAGAGCTTTCAAGGAACCAATGGTGTGTAGGAATTAGTCTGGTACAACAAATTCGTGGTCCCGGAGTTCGTTGATACCCTTCAGCTCGATCTCCTTCAGATTCGGTCACTATTCTTGATCAAATTCATCTTTGAGACATCCCCACCATTTTTTTCTGAGAGTATGACCCTCGTCACGCGATGACGGTGTCTTGCGTCAAGCTCTATTGGGGAAAAGCGCGCATGCAAGTAACACTCTCTGTCAAGCACAGTTGGGCAGACTTAGGCGTGTGGGGATGCTTCAAGGTTAACCCTCTTGCAGGTTTGAAGCAAGTCGAATCCTTCTCTGAATTCGCATCGTTCAACCTGTCTCCATGAATCTCCAACCTTGTACCGAGTGGTGCGTGTATATTGCACTGGTGGGATGTCCGGGAAGGGTAAGTTTGAAGATTTTAGAGAGGGTCTCCGAAGGAGTCATTTGAAAAAGGACCGACTGCTGCTGCTCATGCATTGCTGCCATGATTGCGATATGTACAGTAACATCTAGTATGCGTGAGTGATCGCGAGAGCAGGGGGAGAAGTTCTGCATGGCAGGCCAGGAATTGGAAGTTCCTGTGCTCTGGCACGCAGGCAGTCGAACTGGGTCAACAGATGAATGCATTTCACAGCGCAGGTGGGTCCTCTTCTCCTTGACCATCACAATATCGAGTGTGTAGAGACTGTATTTGAGATACCTGCTTCACCCAAACGTGCTCGTCTCGACACAAAGATGAGGGGACAACCCAGCAGAACGAGACGAGGATGACAGTCTCACGACTGCCGATGCTTACCGCCACAGTCTTTGGTGACCCTGGGAAATTTTTTCCAGCGATTCGACAGTGTCACCTGTCCCCCTCTGCGTGTCTGATTCGTTCTGGTCCTCTCTATCTGGACCTCTGGTGAAATCAATTCCTTCAGGATGTGTCTGTTGCATCTCTTCTAGCCTGTTCTGTCGCTTCACGAAGAACCTGAGGACAAATATCATAGTAAATTGCAGGACACTGATCCCACTCAGGACACTGAAGCCCAAGTGGAACCGAGGAGCGTATTTTCCCACGTTTAGAACCAGGAGAGGCACCCAGGCAACGAAAGCCTGGCCGAACGTTTGAGCCACACCGATCACTATAGCTCGTTCTTCGGCGTCATCGTGACAGAACTCGTTAGCCCAGGCCTGGTATTTCAGGCGTCAGCTTATCATACTTTCTCCTTTCACTTTCCAGAGAGTAAAAGGATAATTCTTTCCGAAATACTTACGTAGAGAACAGGCCAGAACCCCCATGAAGCAGCATTGATCAGATACCCGAAGAACACTGCGCCATAATTAGGATACGCGGCAACGATGATCATGCCCACAAAATTTACAACCTTGATACCGTCAGTATGTCATTTTTATGCCCCCCCATAGAGCTCACATACCGCTGGGACTGTCAAGAGTTGCCACCTTTTGCCGCCCAACCCATCCGATACCCAAGAATAAGCTAGTGTTGTCACCAAACCTAGCGCCTGGGCTGCCGTTGGAAACAGATTGATTTGATAGACCGAAAAGCGATCCAGAGATTTCAGCCATACAGCGAAGTAGTTTAGAGGCTGTGTGACAATGCAGTGGCAGCTAGATTGGCCAAGTCAGCTTTCCGCTCACAGGTCAGATACTAACGAAGACAATAGGATCCTGACATCAGAGCTAAAATCATCATATAGAGCTTCCACCCTGATATTATCTTGCAAATCTTTGCCCATGAGAGCGGCACCGGTTTTCGGCGATCAACAAGCTCCATCCGAGCAATATATGCCTTTTTCTCCTCTGGTCTCATCCAACGTGCTTTGGTGTTATAAGGATTGTCTGGTACTGCATAGTAGCCCCAGAAGGCGCCGGGAAGAGATATGATGCCGCAAAATATAAAGAGCCATCGCCAGCCTAGTAGATTGGTCAGCATATATAAAGAGCACAATCATTTAGCACTGACCTGCAAGGCCTAGGCGGCCGTCGAGTCCTCGGTAAATACCGGCCTGCAGGTAGCCACTGAACATGCTGGCAGCGTAGCTCGCAGAGTAAAAGATTGCAATACGTTTCCCAAGCTCTGATGGGTTCAAGTCATTAGCTGTAGCTGCTCCCGCCTGACCTGTGACTGCAAAGGATTGTACCTCGTTTTGTGTAATATCCTCCCATTACCGTGATAACGCCGACCGCGTATGGACTTTCAAGCATCCCAATGACGAATCGGAGAGCAAAAACCGTCTTGACATTCTGTACCCCTGCAAACCCGAACGTGATGATTGACCAACATAATTCTGCTGTCGGGAGATACCATGAAGCACGGACTAGACAGAACCTGTCAGAACTAAGCCTTCCCACACTCGAAATCAATTTGTGCACATACATCTCGTAAGAAGAAGCTGCGAAGGAATCTGGCCCACCAAGTATCCACATGTAAAGAATGTTGCTAGTAAGTTATACTGATTCCCCTGGAAATTCAGGTCTTCCTTCATGCCTGAGACGTATGCGTTTACTTCAGCGCGCAGCGTCAGTCCAGTCACACTGAAGGATTTAAGGCGAGGCGATTGTACTTATGTTTCCCGAGTCCAACAACCTGATAAAATAGCCATATGTTGCCCAGCTCCTGATCAAGGAAAATGGTCAGTGTAGGCCATGTGAGGAGATATGGCCGAGGTGTAAGCGCTTCTCACATCAAGTAGAGATCGAGCTTTTGCACCAGTCGCCGCTCCTCTGGCTCTCGTTCTCCATCCCAGATTATCTCTTGAAACCGAACCCATTTGGATTTTGCTATCGGGGGGAATACAAGGCGTTCACCAACTTCAATACTGGTGTTCGAAGTCTTGCTTATCATCTTGGGAATATGGAAAATGTTGCTTGGTGATGAGGCAGAGCTCAGAATGCTTCAAGCAAGAGATTCCAAAAATTCAACAGGAAAAGCATTCCTGTTCTCGTAGGACATGAGTCAGGCGTCCGTCACTGTGCTTTATTCGAATCTTGAAACTCAGTTCGAAGTCCGATGTAGGCCGTCGTTTTTTTTTGGGCTGCAGATCCCAGAACGGCTTAGTAAAGCCCTGGATGAAAAAGTTGGAGCCGCTAGAGAATCATGACATCGGGTTTCTCACCATTTTCACACCGCGCTTATGCAACCAAAAGAAACAACTACCACGAGATCTGCTCGGTCGTCTTGCCGACCAGATTCGGACGGATACAAGTCATGCCATGAGATTATTGGTTGCTCAGATAAGGTGGTTCGTTGTAGAAATGAGATTGAGTCTCGATTTCTTCGCATAAAGAAGGCCTTGATTTCTGTTCGTTCAAGTACGACTCCAAGGCTGAATTGACTCGTCAACTCTTATCTCGTGTTGGTGAACTTATCTCTTACCTTCCTATCAGCGCAATGACAGATCGTCAACAGCAACCACATCGAAGATATCATAACACTATAATATATTTTGAGCCACGAGCTTTTGTTCAATCGCACCAATTATTTGATAGCAAGAGTATTTCGTGATGTTCACTCAAATGAGCTGACCGTCTTCAGGTTCCTGCATCTTCAACAGGTGGTGTGCCCCGTGAATGCCTCGAGGCAGACATCTGGGTTTGACAGCCTCAACTGGCATATAACATCCACGGGGAGTCTTCCAACAAGAAAACCTCTCAATAGAAGCTGCGATACAGCTTCTTCGTGGTATCCGAGGTAGTGCCATCGTACTCATTGTGAGGCCCGAGTACTTGGGTCGCGCGGGCGAAGGGTCGGGACAAAATGGTTCTGAATCCTGAACTGGTGCACGACCAGATGCAAGAAAACCACGCATTATACCGTAGAGCGACATCTCTGTCGACTGATGTTCTGTCACCGAAAACTGTCGGTTCATGTTGAGCACTCAAAGGCCATAACGCAAGGGAGTGCTGGGCTGCCAAGTCTGCAGGGGCCTACCGAGGTCCATTCGGAGGGTGGGAATCCTTAGCTGCTCGTATGTCGGCATCGGCCAAGTTGACATCTCACGTTCTGTTGTATCCTCCTGCTGGCCTTATCATGCGTAGTCAAAGTTGCGCAATAGGTCACAGATGCATGTGGCGACCACCGACGGCGATGGTAGGATAGCTTGTCCTGCTGAAGTCGTGCAGGGGGGGTTTCCCTAATTAGCCTTTGATAGTGGTCGACCTAAGGCAAAAACGTAGCCTGAGCAGGCCTTCGCGTAGGTCTCCGCCATTTTTTTTGCAAAGGCTCGAATACATTCACAAGAGTCTACAAATTCCCTGTACTGTATGAGAGGCGGGCTCTCCTGGTATGTGCATCCTTTGGCAACTCTGCAAACGGAATGTCTCCGCGCGCTCTTGAGGATCTGGCTCAACGGACCACTCTGGGAACAATGCAAAAATTTGTTAATTGAATCTTTGAAACTTCCAGTGGTCGTCCCAGCAGCGATACGGATAAAGCACCGGTAATGACGGTATTTCCCAACTTCGAACTTGAGGATCTCCACATCGATGAGTATCTCAATATCAAAGCCGTCGTTGTTGGGACTGGCCAGCAGGTATCAACGTGGGCCATTGCTCACACACAAGGTGCCCGGACTCGAAATCGTAATCTACAAGAGAGATTCCGATGCTGCAAGCGTTTCCTTATAGCTTTTACTCACAGCATCTGACAATGACTTCGACTAGGCTGGGGTGGTGGAATGCCAACATATATCCGGGGGTTAGATGTGGTGTCTCATCCGATGTTTGTCAAGCGACATTTGCTCTTAAAAACTAGGGGCACATCAAACTATGCTTGAGGAGCGGAGATCCAGGAATACTGGAAAACTAACGCTAATCGATACGGACTCCAAGGGCTCCTCAAACTAAATCATCGTGTGGTAGATGCAGATTGGCCTCAGACCAATGCGAAATGGATTGTTCAAAATATTGCATAATCAAACCATAGTGTACATTCACCGACCACACAGACTTCCTTGTAACTGCTACAGGTCACCTCAGCGATCCAAGACTCCCACGATATCCTGGAAATGAAACGTTCCAAGGCCATCTTCGACAAACATCCCTGTGGGATCCGAAGTTTGACAATGGATCCAGTGGTCTTCAAGTGCTACCACAAACACAGAAGGTCGCCACACGCACCTGGATCATTGCGCTCGTAGTCCGGAGTTTATCACCTTCTTTGCCCTATCAAAATTTCAGTGGATCCAGGAGAGGAAAACATATCGTGTTTCTAGAACGTGACTTGCTTGTTAGAGATAGCTAAGCGTTTTGATCGTAAATGTGATTGTCATTACTAAATTACCCTGCGAGCTAGACTTCAGTCTCTCTGCGCACCCTCCGCGGACAGACGGATTGCCGCGGTTTGCATTACATAAATACGTTTCGCTTCCCAGCCAGGCGTTGTACAAAGTCCCAAACAGCCCCCATCGCCGAACTTCTGCATGTGCATTGAAATCAATGTTATAAATATTTTTAATGTCATAAATATTTAGTGAGCCCCTCCTGGGCACTGGCCTCGAACGGACAGGAAGGAGCAAATTCACTTCCAAATCGGCAAGCAAAGAAACACGACCTCGATGATCGCCATTGCGATGATCGATCCGATGACACTCTGAATGACAATTTTATGCTGCAGATTCCTCAGGCCACGGTCATTGACGCGGATTTTGCGCTCGGAGATCATCAGCTTACCGAAGAAGCGCATCAGGGCGGAGACACGAGGGCTGTGCGCGGCCTTTTTTTCGTTCTGGATGCGTTCCCACGGCAGCTCCTGGCGGCGAGTGAACAGCAGGAGGAGAAAACACGAGCCACGCAGGCCGGCGAACATGAATGAAAAGCCAATAATCCAGAACGGGGCGGCCGCGAGACCACGCCAGCGGACCGAGTGGTGAATGGATGGTGATGCGAAAGCGACGAGGAGCATGGTCAGCAAGCCGAGTGCGATGAAGGTGATGCCCACGACGGTGACCATGCAGAGGGTCTCGAACGTGCCGTTCTTGACGCCGAGCCGGATGAAGTTGCGGTGTGAGCAATTCTTCAGCAGGTAGTACACGTGGTTCACCACGGGTGCCAGGGCCTCGGGAGAGTCGGAGTTGAGGAGGCTCTCGCAGACATCTCGACGCATTCGGTCGGGGAGGTTGAGTTCCATGGGCGACTGCGGAGTCAGGAAATAAGCGGCCATTGCCTGAAGTTCTTGTTTGTTGCTGTACCCGAGGAGGGTTGTGTGCGAGGAAGATGGCGAAGACGTCGACCACAGTTGCCAGCCACGCTTGCACGATTGGCATGATGTAGAGTGGTCGCCGTGCTGTGATGGCATGATGGATGTCAAGTAGCGCGCGAATTCTATATTTTTGTTAGTCCAAACCTGAGAGGGGTCCACGAAAGATCAAGTACCAGGTCCTAAGGCTTCTTCTCGCAGAAGTTGTGCGTCGGGGATGATGGTCGAGTAGACGTTCATGATGGCGTTTTTATCCTCCGACAAGAGTTTTGTCGTATCATGCACCGGCGCCTCCTGAAAACTGGACTTAGCATCTTCACGATGTCGCCTTTCATAGTCTCTAAACCTTGAACACCATCAGTAGGTCGTTTCAGCAGTCTTATGTTGAGTTTCTTACCAGATGTAGAACTCTAAATTTTCCGGAGATAGTTCTATGTGCTTGAGGTACATATAGAAGTCGTACAAACTCAGCGGACTACCTAGAATGAGACAGGAGCGTGAGCAGGACGGTTGCGGAGCTGGCATTTCACCGTCAGAGGCAAAGAATTGCTCACATGTCTTGTTGGCAAGGACGCGATCAAGAGTCAATGATGCTGGAATGGTGTCATCCGATTGCGAGATAATGGATGGAGCTCTGGACGTGACGCCTTGCTCAATGTCGGCGTTAATGGTCTGAGTGAAAGTCTTGAAGTCTCGATAGGAAGGCTTTCGATACCACCGAAGCCACGAGGGTAAGTTAAGAGGCATGTTGATTCTATCGTGTTTCTAGACAAGCCTCGGGTTGGCAGCAGATGACGCGCTGAGATATGTCCAGGAGTTGACGATAAAAACCCTCAGGGGAGGAGGAGGGGTCTCGCCATAAGTACACGATGCTATCTGGCAGCTTCTGCATGGAGGAACTTTGTCAAAATGCCATGGGGGACCCATGTAAAAGTTTGTGGTCGATGTGGAAGGTCGTACGAATCCGCAAGCTCAGAGAAACATGGAGAGAAGGTGTATTTCGTGTAAAAGGGTTCCTGCATTCTGGAACGGCCAATGTGCGTTTTGCTCTCCACTTTTGGCCCACCTCATTCGGTATTCGATCACGATCCGAACTGTCTGTGGTAGACTTGGGCTCTACTGTCTCTAGCGGCAGGCACTCAGTGTGTGGACTTTGCGTCAACGGCCGTCGCGTCAAATTGTCCGTGGTGAACTGATCCAGTTGTTGTCCATCATGTTTCACGTAAAGTCTCGATCCATTGGCCGCCACCAGCGCCATCTTTCGCTTGACATCCGAGTCAGGCGTCACAACGGGGCATGGCTTCAGCTGGACCTCATTTAAGCCTTGGACAAAGTGAGCAGCAGAGAGTTCGTAAGGAATCGATTCATCTGTTGAGCGGGAGAACCATGGACTTATTCTCGAGAAGAAACGCGTTGGAAAACAGCCACGTGCGGGAGCAGTTTGCGTCCAGTTTCGGTTCCTCTTGGAAACTTAGATACTTGACTGGTTGGGAGATTAGTTATTGGGTTGGTGAGATTGGCGAGTCGGCTCCAAAGATCCAAATTCTGGAGGCTCGTGCCCAGCTTGGCCACGCGGTACGGAGCACGGAGTACTCCATCTGCATCCCGCTTAAGCCTATCCTTCCTCTATTGTACGGACAAGCTGGGCGGGTTTCTATTTCCGAGCTGTCAAATGTTACGCTTTCCCCTTGCATTTCCCATCCTGGATGCGGCTACAGTACGGAGTACGGAACACTAGGCATGGAGTGCCATACTCATACACGGTTCTGGCCCAGTGCATGTTGAAAATTTCGGGCTGCAAACCTATTTATCAGCTCAAGTAGGTTGAAACTTGAGGGGGTTGGTCTCTAAACCCGACAGTGTCGATCAGATTACTCCCATGTTGTGATTCGACGTCGCTCATGAATCCTCTTATCATTGACTTAGTTGAACCTACCCCGTACGGAGTACATGGAGGAGGATCAGCATTGGAGGGCTCAGCTTTGCATCTGTCAGCTGTCAAAGCTGTCTGCCCCCAAAAGGGATGACTATTACGGTAGAACAGCAGAACAAGGGTCCCGCTAGCTACGACCGGCCTTACTCATTATGCAGTCGGTGCGGATACTCGGTACGGAGTATCCATGCTACGATCCAGTCAATGGTCCTTCAGCAACAAATTTGGTATGATGAGTATCGCATAGCTGAATACACTCGTTCTTAAGCTTGTTCTCTTGAGGCATGGCTCAGTTTCTCTAGGAGAACAAGGACTGTCGGGCTTTCCTCCGACATCTGATAGACACCTGCGTCTTCTTCTTTCGGTCAGCTTCCTTACATTGAGTATGAAGTGGTGGCAAGGGACACCTAACGGTAGTTGATAGCAACCACTATCCGGATCTCCTATCTAGGCTTATTCTCGTAAATCATGGACTGTCGAAAGCTCTTCAGTCACGCTCATAGTAGATGTTTAACCTCATTATGTCCCGCGTTGTTCTAATTCCTTGCATTGACAGCATTGAACAGCAGCCTGTCGAGCTCTTGAAAGTCAGGTTTCCTAAGGCGGGGTTCGAGATTGATCAAAATACACCTCGCATTTCCTCCGGTCGGAGTCCACCTTAAGGCTCGGCATTTCTCACACGGAGCAACGTTCGTTACCCGTCTTTTGCAATCTGCTCCTATCTGAAGAAGAGCCTCTACCGCTTTCTTGTTCTGCTCTCGGGCTGCAAGGTGGAGGGGAGGTAAAGCCCCTTCTGCTTGGCCAGTGAGGAGCTCCTTATCTGCCCCTTTCTCGATTAGTAAGGAGATTAGTGATATCTGATTGTTGAGGATAGCCTGATGTAAAGCGGTATTTCCTTGACGATCTCTCGCGTTTGGATTTAACGTGTAGCTTCTAGAAGCGCACAGCTCTTTGACGACTTCTTCTTTTCCTGCTTTGACGGCTTCATGTATGGGTGGTAGGAACCCACTTATTGCTGCGGGTCTCCAGCGAACGAGCTCGGGATCATTGTTGAGCATGTCCTTGACGAATTGCAGTTTTCCTTTTCGCGCTGCCACGGGTAATGCATGATAGTCATTGTGGAAAGTAGTTCCCTTCTCATGTACCTTGAGGAATTCGCCGAGCAAGGAAACTGCTCGAGACTCCTTCGCTGGAGGCATTTCCATGACATATTGCAATGGGTACCGACCGGACCTGTTCTTGACATCCATCTTGTATCCACTTAAGAGTAGCATTGCAACTATGGCCGGGTCTTCGGTTCTGACTGCGTGATAGAGTGGTGTCCTTCCGGCCTTGTCAAGTGACTCAACTTTCGTGCCTCGCTCAACCAAGAGCCTGATCATTTCAGAGTCTTTAGCAATTACCGCATTGTGTAATGGGGTACGCCAATCATCATCGCCCAAGTCTGTCTTGGCTCCCTTTTCTATGAGCAAATTAACCATCTCTCGCTTTTTCAATTTCACGGCAAGAGCCAGGGGAGTCTGTTTCTTTTTGTTCTCCACATCAAGCAACAGAGGACCTTTCTGGATCAGAAAAGTTGCCGCTCTCAAAGACTCATTTCGGACTGCACAATGGAGCGCTGTATCACCAGTTTTGTCATTAATTGTGATCACTTGTGAGCCATTCTGCAACAGAAATTCTATGGTAGGCAGCTTTCCCATGGTAGCAGCGATATGAAGGAGAGGCTCCCCGGCTTCATTGACGGCCTCACGATTAGATCCTCTATCAAGAAGGAGTCGTATCGAAGATAGCTGGCCGCTGTACACAGCCATCATCAAGGGCGTGTAACCTTTGCGATCGCCTTCACCCATCCTTTGAACTTCGATATCAGCATTATGTGGAGCATTCAACAGCAATTCGATGATCTTGTCCCGTCCCGCTGAAGCGGCTGATAAGAGCGCATTGTTGCCGAAGTGGTCTCGAGCATGAATGTCTGCTCCTCTTCCGATCAGTAGCTTGACGATGGCTTCGTTTCCCCTTCTTGCTGCAAAAGCTAACGGCAGATAGACGGGATCTTTACTGTCAGTTTTAGATGATAGTTGATTGACATTCACGCCCAAGTCAATAAGAAGCTCTACCGCGTTGGCCTTGCGCTTGTCAATGGCTTTGTACAACATTGTACTTCGCTTACCTCTCGGAGGCTCATGCTCGAAGATGTCGATTTCTTTCAACGCGTCACAAGCAGCGTCGCGACCTTCTTTGACTCCTCGTCTATAGCCTGAACAGTTCGCATGCCGACGATTAGGCGTAGCTACGCCATCAATAATTGTAGATTGCCGAGAAGGGGGTTGGATCTGTGAAACTTCGGGCGCTGCATGTGTCCCGTTGGGGAGGGCCTCCGGCTGAAGGGGGACCGCAGCCACTGCAACGCCAGCGCTTGACCGCGCTGTATCGACTAAAAGCTTCAATCTTGCCGCTTCTTGATTGTTTGAGTTTGTGGCTTCAAGAAAATCTGGTAACGATTGACCCGTTCTTGCACTGATTCCCTGAGTGCTCAGTATCAGTCGACTTCCGAAGACGACTAAAGCTTACGGGCTTAATATCCCAAGAAGATTTGCCAGAGATGTTTCATAAGCCTCCAATAGGTTCTGAGTGATTGGCCATGTAGTCCCAGCTGGAACCTCTCTAGCCTCAAGGAGACTCAGATTGTAGATAAGAACTGACAAGAGGTCATCACATCCACGAAGAGTAGCCTTGAAGCACTTCTCCTCCAGGCTCGTATCTCTAAATGGGTGGCGACAATGGTCGCTTCGATTGAGGAGCAGAATGAGAGCGCCAATCAAGCTTTGCTCGATTCTGTTTAATGACTGCCCAACCCGGGTGGTCGGAAATGTATTCTCGTGATGACTATCGAGACGCTTTAAGCTCTCACTCGCCTCGACACAATTAAGTAGAAGAGGGTGTGTCAATCGAATGGGCTCATAAGCAGAAGTGGACGCCATAGCAGAGGGCCGAACAGATCGATTGGTTTTGGAACTAAGAAAAAGGATTTCGGCGTAGAGCAGAAAAATGTCGAGCCGCAGAGGCCCAAGCAAGGAAACAATCAGAATATCGGTCCATTAGCAACGGTGAGGCTGAAGACACTTGAGTCACACGATCTCCGAAGATCCACAGACGAAGGAAGGAGGGGAAGATGCAACTGATGACGTGGCAGTGCATGAGGACAGCAGATTGGCCATTGTCTGTCATCTCCTGCACCTCGTGCGACATCAAGCGGCATGCCAGATTATGATTCGAACAGTGTGGCCTGGAGACGATGAGGCTCCTTGCCGGGACAGTACAAAGAATGAAGGCCGATTTCATGATGAGGCGGTATCACGGAGAGCAAACGATGGCAATGTTGCTACCCTGCGGCTAACTTCATTAGGTCTCAATTACAAACAGGCGAGCAGAAGTGCCGCATCAGCTGCCAAAGCACTAAGAATTGGTCCATTGAGGCAAAAGAACACATTTTCAGAACGATGAAATTCAATACTATTGGCGTGATAGTGTAGGATTTCTGTACATGAGTAGTCCCACAACTTCACCATTCAGCCTGTTTGATAGATAGCTATCAGCTTCTTATCGGTCGACCGACATATCCTTGGCTACCTTTTTCTTAGCTCAACCAAGCTGGAAGCGAGTCTTGATATTCAATTCATCGAGCAAACCCGAGCTGAGCTTTACACAAGATTAAAGGTACGGCGAGGAGCAGGCTGCGGTGCCATTCGGTCTTGAAGGTGAGATCTTCAAGTCAGAATAATCCGTCAGGAAGTCATTCCTGTGACAAAAGGCATAGTTGAAAGCCAAGAGACATCTCCCGAGTCCCCCATCCAGAAGTCGCCTTCTGGAATAAAGGCAGGTGCATCGGCGTGCATTTCAGCAGACCAACCGTAAGCTGTAAATGGATCCATGAGTTGGCCGGTCGGCGCAGTGCCAGGGAATGATTCTGCCACATGTTCGCCTCGAGGAGATGTTGCAAGTGATCGTACAATACCCACGGAGGGATGATGTCGGTCTACGAGGCCAGTTAGCACAATCATGTAGAGAGTTTGTTATGCGACTTGCCATATTCATGACCGAATATTTGGTCATCAATCATTTGCAGCACCCGATGTGATCTTCTTGCCACATCGCTATACTTCTTGTATCCCTCCAAGCCCTGTAAACACTTCCTCCAGCTATTTTTCAAATCTGATTCTAGCCTCAGCCCTTGGAGGGATGGACATTGAAGAGCAATGAGAATCACTATCGCACAATTATGAAGGTCTTGTAGGAGTTAGTCATTCATGGCGATGAGCCACGATATAGGGTGTACCCACAGAAGACATTGTACCACCATGCCGCTAGGGCTGACATCTCCGAGCTTGAATTTTCATGGATGAGGTTGACTGAGTCTTCTGCCGCTTGGATACAAAGATCAGCCAGCGTATTCAACATCTTCTGCCGTAGAAGGGATGCTCCAGGTCCACCATGTAGATTTGGAGTTGATGCGAATGATCGCTGGTCCTGATCCAGTACTGCAAGAAGGGCTGGCCGGAAGAGAAAAAGGCGAACGTGAAGCCACCTGTATTGATAACAAGAATTAGGGGTGCAATGGAGAGTTTAGTTTAATCAGTGCTCACCGCGTCCGTAATGCATTTGCTTGCCTCGCGAAGATAACTTTGGGCGGGACAAGAATGGCCGAACTCTGAACAACATCGTTCACACTCGAGTCTTCTTGAGAAACTTTTAGAAATGCCGGCAGGCCATCATACCAGCTGCTCAGCTTTCCCTCAAGACGGAACAGATCCTGGAAATCACCAGCTTTAAGTCTGGACACAAGGGTTGAATTGCTCACTTCGGGGTGGCTTTTAGGTCCAGATTGTGAAGACGAGACCATCTGGTCTCCTTGATAAAACGATGCTAATATTTCTCCAAGGATTTCCTGGAGAACAAGAGTGTTGGAATAGCATGCCATCAAACTTGGTGAGTTTTCTGGCTGTTTGCCAGGAGCTTTGGGGTACCTCGTCAGATATTCATCATCGATTGGCGAAGGGAGATGTAAAGTCTGTTTTGTCACATGTGGAGGCATCATCAATGGTCTTCCATAGGTCATTGCGAGCACCCTATCCTTGTTAGACACCCGAACAAAATCTTAGGTCTGAACTGGGGTTTACCGATCCAATAGTATGCAGCTTGTCCAAACACGCTTCCTGACTTCAGAATCGATCTGATCAATCTTGCGCCCAGCAATGACTCCATCTGGGGGTTCAAGATGAAGACCTATAGCTTGTGCCATTCGAATAGCTAGCCCCGCGATGCTCCAGCAATAATTCGGCTTGTCTGTGCTCTGCAAGTATTGAGCGATGAGAACGAGGCCTTGCACCATTTCGAGGTTGGCAAAGTCGAGCAACTCCATCTTCAGCAAGTGCTCCGAGCGCGAAAAGAACAGCTCGCTCATGCTTCTCCTATCAGAAGGATCAATTTCAGAGCGGAAGTTTGCACCGAGAGCAAAAACAACATTGAGCCTGCAGTGGAAGAGGACGTCGTCCAGAGTGACCTGGGATGAAGTAGACCCTTGCCAGAGTGCTTGATACCTTGAATCGAAGGTCGGCCTGTGGAGGACAGGATAGATTGTATGGACCCACGTCCAGTAATTGGCAATCAAGATATCTGCCTCTCGCCTAGGAGGAACGTGGAATGCTATAGTGCTGTAATTGCTGATAATGTTCTGCAGGTGCCCCGTTGCTTCTTTTGGCCGTAGGCTATCGACCTTACTTCGATTTGATAGTTCATGTGAGAATTCTTTCGACAGCAACGGACTTCCGGTTCTGGATATGATATTCCGAACAAGGGACAGAAAGCTGAACGTGCTTGAAGGACCGAAGTAGTTCGAGCTCGGTTGCTCTGATCTTCTGGTATCGATAAGATAGGTTGAGCTGGTGCCCATGGCATCAACTCCAACGGCATCATCTGTCAGGTCATCATTAAAGTCGCTGAGTTCAACACTAGGGACTTTGGTCTTGTTAAGACTTGGCCCTGAGATAAGTGATTGGTTTTGCGAATGTGAAAGGACTTGGGATTGCGGGGACGCCGTTTCCACCTCGCTTGTCGCATGCTGAGCCTGCCTTGTGCGAGGGAACTGGCCAGCCAATGATTGAATGCCACCCTGAATGATGGGATAATCCTTTTGGCTTTCAAGGTTCCTAATTCTTGTTTCGAGGGCTTCGACATAACTACCAGTGTATCAGTAAGTGGGGCCATTGCTAAACAGGCGAAATGCAAGGAAGCGGTGCATAGAATATTCTGCGAGGGCCAGATGTACCTTGCACTTTTGGTTCGTTCTGCTGACCACCTACATTGAGCTGGTGGTTTTTTAGCCGCACAGGAGCTACAGACGGGTCGTACACCATCGCATCTTCTCTTCGTCTGTCTGCATTTGTCACAAGCTAGTGCAACCTTTCGCTTTCGTGGTAACATGAGTGGCTACCGGGCAATCCTGAATTGCTGGATGGAAGTGAATGGCTTCATTGAATCTGGACGCGGATCTCATTCCGAGAATGATTAAACGGAACAGCTTCCCGATGTCGCAGCTTGCGGAAGCGGGATGAGGCAAAGCTTTAAAGGAGGGAAGCAGAACAAAGAGCTCGGGACTGTGGGGTAAGCGCTGCGGGGACTGGGGTAAATACCGGCCCTTTCTCGGGTTTATCCAGGACTCGGCGGCAAGTAGATCTCTACATACCACTATAACTCGTAGACTTCGCGGCACTGGGAACAAGAGTTTTCGCCTCTTCTTACTATCAGCGGACTTAGTGCTGCTGATGGCTACTGGTAGTCAGAGATGTCGTTTTAACACCTTTGTTTCCGCATTGTATAAGATACTTGGCACTCTGGTGTACAACAGTACTAGTGGTGACGTCCACCCCTTTCATCGGAAGCGGTCTTTCAAGCCCAAGAATCTTTCTGTTGAATATCGGAGGAGTTGAATCAGCTGGTTATCTCCTTCATTTCCCTTCCTGAGAAAGAGGAGAGATCTGCACCTGTGTGCGTTTGAACAAGTGAGGCTGGGATTCCCAACTACAATATCCGCACTTTTTGAACGAGCGCGGTCTGCCTTTGTTGCATTTTATCAGATGTGCTATGCATGACGATGCAGTGGTGCATTCAGGCATTCCCGATTAGAGGTGTACGTTCTGCGTCTAATATGGCAGCCTGCATGTGCATCTCGTTGGCACTGGCTAACCGGACAAGAAACTGGGATTGGGCGGCAGGGATGCAACCCAACCCGCCAATGCATTGACATCCCAAGCCTTAAATGCTAGTAGACTTGCACCTTTCGATGAATTCTAAGCGAGCATCCAGTTCTCGGAAAAGAGCGACCTCTTTGACTATGAACTCCGTCGTGCAGCGTATACCACCTCCCGCATATATCGAATCGACCCGGTTTGCGAGAGAATTACGGCGCAACTAGCTTATGACCAGGGCGCCAGTGCTGCCAAAGGAACTGGGGAGGGGGCTTTGCCACAGACTGTTCGCTAACTCTCACTCTGTCCTTGAAGAAACAGGCTGTGGAGGATCGAGGTATTAATCCATGCTGGCACCCAGACATCGGGCGGGGCAATGCGTTGATGCCTAAATCCCTAAGTTCGCTAGAAAGGAATCAAGGGCGTCATTTTCGCACAGTTCGTAGACCAAAAAAGGTAACGAGGCCCAAAGCCTTGAATTTATCCTTGAACCTGACAGCCTGCCAGACCGTGGTGTCCATATTGAACATCAGACCTTAGCACAGTCAGTACTAGTTGCTGATTCATGCCGGATGCTAGGTTTGACTACACAAACTAAATTCTCTGCCTCCTGTGAGCTGACAATGTCCCCGCGCACTGCGAGGCCGGTGCTCCCGGATCAATACAGTGCTCAGCCTGATGGTTCAATCAGGACCACATTTCTTTGATTGGATATAGCGTCACGCGACGGACGGGGTTCGGGCTTCAAAACGAACAGGCAATCCATGCGAATCTATGGCTTTCACAATCGTTGATGGTAGAAAAGGTTTGCCTGCACCTCGAAGGGGACCCACCAGAACTCTGGCCGCACACGCCAGCCTTAGTCAACCCTGGCACCCACCCCAGGTCCAACAGGAAATTATTGTGCGGTCTTCGCCCAAATCGGCTGATTTTCCAACTCCTTGTTTTGGTTCGGAGCTATTTCCGGGCCTTCCCGTTTCTCGATGGCCGGAAATCTCGCAGCCGTGTTGAAACAGAGATTGGCAACGACTGGCGCGATGGATCCCAGAGCAGAGCCGTGCTTGTCCTGGGCATTTACCAGTTACAGGGGCGCTCTCATTTCCATTCCAAGTGAACTGGTCGACGCATCGATCAGAAGTTCGACAATGTTCTTTATGGCGAACGCGAACAGAGACCAAGAGAAAACATTTGCAGATAAACTGGTGTTCAGTGGTGGTGGTGACTCTCTGATCGTTTTTCATGGCACCAAATCGGATAGGCTCTATCCGATCCTCCATAATGGTTTGAGGACACAAGTTCAACCTGGAATGATGCAGTGGGGAAAGGTGCTTGGGTCCGGGATTCATACGGCCAGGGACAGCTCAGTCGCAATGGGCTATGAAAACTTCTCCAAGCCTGTACCAGCTCTTCAGGGTGCCTGCATCACTTTCTACACGGTTCTCATGTTGATATGTGAGCTTGCAGAACCCCAAAAATACAAGAGAGCGACTCAAGATCCTCGTACTGGGAAGCAGTGTGATGTATTGGTAGCAACGGATCCTTCGTACCTTATTTTGCGAGCAGTTGTGTTGGCAAGACCCGGCTTGGAGCTGCCTCCCGTGAAGAACGCTCTCCCCCACAGGATGGTCAGACGCTTGAGATGATATGGCGGTGTCACCTATGTGAGGAATGGGTTCATCTCATGCATAGTACAGGTAGATTCCATGCTGTTCGAGATCAGCGAACGACTCTTTGTTTCTGTCGAGACTGCAAATTGTGGTCTGTTGCTTTGGCCTTGTCCGTTGTCTAGGCAGCCGACCTCAGGGCCCAAATATACCCGGTAGTTTTTTCATTTCAGGCACATACACGTCGCCTATGTGAAAAAGGCGCGACGAAAAACTAAAGTTCTCAGCCTTCCCCAATACATAATCATTTCTACTTTTGACGACAGTCACTGCGGGTGGCTTCCGCAATCCTTGGCTCATGCGGAAATGATTACCTTTGCTACTCAAACCCGTCTCAGTGCCGCATTCCTGCCTAAGGTAAGATCAACATTCTAAAAGTAATACAATACCGCATTCGAAAACCTCGGGGGTTCTATGGGGCCATCATTTCTTGTCTTTTGAAACTTCCGACCTGTCAAAGATGAGCACACCCGCCGCTGATCCACAGATTCTTGTGGACGGACTTTACTTTGGAGAAAGTCCTCGTTGGAGGGATGGAAAACTATACATATCGGATATGACAGGTTGCAGAATATACACGATCGACGAGTCTGGACACAAAGAGGTGTTGATTGAGGTCAAGGATCAGCCAAATGGGATGTGCTTCAAGGATGACGGCACTCTGATCTATTCCTCCATGTTCGATAGGCAGCTACATCAGTATAAGGATGGTAAGAGCCAACCATACGCCGACTTGTCTTCGGTGATGACGGGTTACTGTGGAGATATGGTCATCGATTCCAAAGGCCGTATCTACATCGACGATACTGGTGCTCGTGTCTTGCACGGCGAGAAACCAGGTCCTGGCCGTCTCTTACTCATCGGTACAGATAGGAGCGTCAAGACCGTTGCTGAGAATATTATTTTCCCAAATGGCATAGGGATCAATAGTTCAGGCAAAGATCTTTTCGTCGCCGAAACGTTCGGATATCAGTTGAACCACTTCGATATTACTGATGACGGAGCCCTTCTCAACCGCACCGTCCAGTGGGATGTGAACAAGCTGGCTTTGCCTCCTGGGCGTGAAAGAACTCGGTTCTGCACAATTGACGGGCTTTGCATTGATTCTGAGGACGGAATATGGCTCAGCATGCTTAACTTCAACGCCTTTGTTCGAAGAGATGCCCAAGGAAATATTACACACCAGATCAAAGTGGATGGCGACGCGACAGCATGCACCCTCGGAGGCGTGGACGGAAAGACACTATTTCTCGTTGTAAACAGAGGACCTCCGGAAAAGGACTTATTTGATGCCATGGTTGAGCGTGAAACCAGCTGCATCGTATATAGTGTACGTGTTGACATTGGTCGCGGTAGCGCGAGACCATGAGAAATGCATATTGCAATCTAATTATTCTGGATGATCGACAGCTACATGGGTACTGAATCTGATCAAACCCAGGTCTTCGAATGTGAGATTTACATAACTATTAACCACCCTTAGGTTGTGCTCGATTTCCATGATTTGTTCCTCAACAGTGGACGTGTAGCAACATGGTGATGAACAACGTGCAGAAGTTGAAAATCACCCTATGATGATGCAGCCAATTGGGGACGATGGCAGAATTGAGGAGACAGACCTTCGAGATCGGTGATGATGGCGCCGTCAAGACAACAAAGGGGGGAGAGTTTGGAGTTGTTCCAAGCGCTACAGAAGCCAGTCAGCAAAAGGAAGGAGATCTTGAACCATTTAGTCACCCTGGTTTCCCCCTTGAGGTGGATCCTACGGATCTGAGTACAAAAGAGCGCGAAGATCTACTTGAAAAGATGAAGCACGTGTTGGGGGAAGATGGTGCGAAAGGGAAACATAGCAAGAAACCGGCTGACGGCAACGGAGGTAAGCACACAATATTTGACCCTTTCAAACCTGGTAGGAAGTCTAACTATGAGTCTAGGTGCATCGAAAATCAACTCCAAGGAGACCGAGTTCGATGAGAGCTTCAAGAAGAATCTTCGTCGCGGGTGGGCCTGAGGAGATCGGGGTGTGGTTCCTGGCAGAACGGACATAGCAGGATGTGCCTAGAGATCACAGCAGCGGCAGTCTTGCTTGGGAGACGGAATTTTCAGGGCATCCAATCCACGGCAAGACGATCACAACCACGGTCTTGCCTCATGGAAAGAAAAGATGCGACTTTTGGGACCAGAGCACATCAGATATGCGGTCAATGGGGATAGAGATGGTAGTTGAAATGTTCTAGTTAGATGCCAGATGCCGAGTTGCAGGAGGGTTAGGTTCCGCTTGCGCTTGCTTCTTGGAATTTGCATCGCTTTGCCCTTCAAATCTATGCCCGAAGAGTCTCTTCATCTCAAGTTCAGACGGTGCTTCTGCATTCACTGTCTTCTCATGCGCGTCAATGCGGAGAAATACTCGCTACACACTCTTTTCATATGTCAGTTAGATGATATACTCCGTACTCCGTACAGGGGAAGGGTTATATAAACCTACCGGAGAGCCTAAGAGTACCGACGCGGATTGATAGACGCCAAGGGAACTGAACAACCTTAAGGTCAAGCTTATTCAAGAAAAGTGGTGCTCTTATACCCTGCTCGACGACTAGCATGGCATCACAGGGCCGAAATCCCCGAAGTTGTTTGTGAAGATTTCCTTGCTGTGACTCGGACATGGCTTCATCTTAGACAACACTAGCCAGGGACAGCCGCGCAACTGGAGACTCCGGATCTCTTCTTGTGAGAAATACAGAGCTGGGAAGCCCCCCGCATCCTCATGAACGGAAATGAGCTGAACAAGCTTGCATCTTGTGTCGCGCCGAAAAGACACGATGCGATGGAGGGAGGCCTCTCTGCAATTATTGCAAAGAAAAGGGCTTGGAGAAAGTGACAATGCTGAATTCCAACATTGCTACGCCGGAGCTTGGTTACATGCGCGCTGGAGATTCAGAAGCTCTCTAGCATTGCTAGCCGCCCTCAATAGGCCTAGCAATAGGCTCTTCCTTCGGCAAGACTGGGAAGAGCTAGTAACGAACGACACTAAGGAATTGGCACTATGGCAGGACGATGCCACCGATGAGTGTTGGATGGTGGTGATCCTGTCGCGACTGCTGTGCAGAGTGGAGGAATCGCAGCGCCTTCATTGTAGCGAGGCCGGAATCAAAATCAAAGCTGACGACAACAGCACAGGAGTAGCTCATTCTGCGGCGCCATTTATTATTGTAAACCTGGTGCAGGACCAAGCCGGGTTAACTATTTATATCTATGACCACCCGCCGCATCCAGTACTGCCGGCATCACGCATCGATCCCTGATATAAACTCGTATAAAGACTGGTTGACTTCCTCCTTGGAAACAATATGCGGATAATGGCCTTGGCTCTCCACGACCTTGACCGTCAATCGCTCTGCATGTGGCTTGATAGAACCCACCAAAAATCCAGGCAAACTGGCCCTGTCCGGCTGAGAGTCGATCGCTAGAACAGGAACATGGAGCTTGGTGGTCAATTTACCTCCCGCCAAGTCAGCCTGCTCCTCTTCAATAGCCGATTTTTCAGTCATCCCGCGGTACCAATTGGTTGGCCCCAAGAATCCCCCTCTGCGGAAAGCATCCATCCATGCTGCGCTCTCTTCTGCGTCCAGGATAATCTGGTCGTCGTCTCGGTCTGCTTCGAGCCAGGCCTCACACCGCCCAGGCGGGTAGAACTCGTCCGCCCTAAGGTCGGCATCCTTGTGGAATATGATAGATTGGAACGATGCGAGCTGTTACGGCCTGTCAGTCGAGTGGGCAATGCCATCACTCACGAAACACGAAACACGAAACACGAAAAAGCTCACATGTTTGCCGATGACCTCAGGGGAGCGATCCGAGGCGAGAAATCGAATATATCCGAACTTCTCAAATCCAATCATATTTTTGGTCAACTGATTCACGGCCTCTAGATCAAACGGGATTCCAGGAGGGTTGTAGGGCACCGAGACGAACGTTAAGCTCAACAACCTTGCCGGGTGGTAGTTGTACAGTCTCGACAAGAAAAAACTCCCGGCATCATGGCCAACACCGTGGAAGTTGTCAATCTTCTCGTGGTCCAAGACCTCCCTAATATCTTCGACCATGATTCGCGTCCGGTAGGCAGAAGCAGGTTCTGGTTTGGAAGTGCCACCGTATCCGAGCAAGTCAGGCGCTATGATACCATAGCCCTTGTCCGCAAGGCACTTGATCTGGTGCCGCCATCCAAAAGCAATGGCGGGGAAGCCATGGAAGAATGCAACGGTGGTTTTGCCTGGTGAAGTCGCCTCGATGCGGATGTACTGGTATGTGTTTCCCGACCGGGCGGCAGTGAAGGTCTTCTTAGGAAACTCCGACATCTTCCTCGTAAAGCAAAAGTCTCAATTGCGACCGGGATGGGTTCTAGTTTCTAACAAGGGAAGATGCTTGTATTCATTTGCTTCGCACTGGAGCAGGGGCTCGGATAGTATTTAAAGGACGCGGAAACTTCGAGGAGAGTCGATATGTCTCCGGGTGGTGGTATCAGCACTTCAGTGGGAGGGAGGCCTGACGGAGTCCACTGGACATCATCTGACATCATTAGCTGATTGGATTTGTGTAATTTTTTACGAGTACGCAAGTGTTGCTGGCGGATATAGCTTCAGCCCGAGCAGAATTCTCAAGGCACGCCGTTCTCGCAGTAAGCCACTGGCTTGTACCGAGTATAATACTGGGACCTTGGGAGTTATTCGTCCGAAACTCCGTCGCCAAATCCAGCGTGAGACAAGTGCAGGGCGGCGTGATTAAGCGCCTGGAGTGGGCTAGCACTGCTGATGGCTCCTTCCCCTCATTTTACTCCAACGCCGGCTGGACTCATCTGCACCAGATAATATTCTTTGAGCCACATGCCAAAGATCCTGTATTCCCCACTGTCAATTCAAGACATACTATATACTCTGGCCTGGTGGGTGTGTCAAGGCGCCACTGAGTATGAGTGCTCCCTCCAAACGACTAGGGCCATGACTTCCTCACCTCGCCCTCCTGCAACCGCAACCATCTCGCACCCAGCACTCGACCTCTTAAGCCGCGCCCACTCACCCGACACCGCAGCCCGCATCTTCACGGACAAAGTCAAGAACAAACCACTCCTGTTACAACCCGCAGCAGCATCGGACCAAAGGGCATTGCGACGGCACATCCGGCTTCGAAAGAAAGAGTACTACCTGAGAAAACGCAAGCCGCGACCACTCAGCGCAAAGGAGAAGCGACAACTGGGCGTCTTCAAGCTCAAGAAAGAGGAGATCAAGTATGACGTCTACAAGGGCTTGCATGAGATGTGGAGGGGATACATGCTCGAGGTGCTGGGCTACATGCGAGACGGGGAGGTGGTGGAAAGCGGAGGGCCGCAGGAGGTGACGGCACAATCCCATGGTGGTCTCCTCGCGAGTGCAGATTTCCACGGAGCCGAGGTCGAAGTGGTGAGGGCCACGGATGTCGGCAAGGTCGGCATCAAGGGCATTGTGGTTAGAGATACGAAGTTCACGTTTGTGGTTGTCACGCCCAAGGATGAGGTCAAGACCCTACCGAAGAAGGATACAGTCTTTCGCTATAAGATTCCCTTACCACACCGCAAGGACGACCAGAATAGCAGGGAGCTGGTGCTGGAGTTACACGGCAACCAGTTTGAGCTCAGACCTACCGACAGGGCGAATCGGAAGTTCAAGTGGAGATCTATGGACTATCTATGATTGGCCTCGCCTTCGGCACGAATACACAAAACACGTTCGTCTCGCGCCCTTGATGGTGAACCATCGCGTCCTGCCCAAAGTACGAAGGCCAATGTGCCTTTCGACATGCTTCCACAACACATGAGACGAGTCGTGACCTCAAAGACAGACTGCTTATTGTCTGGAACCTTGGCCTTGGCCTTGACCCAGCTGGAGCGTCATCGAACATATATTTGCCATCACTCGGAGCAGTGCAGTGCGTCGCGGCAAGCATACTGAACCACTGCTATTGCTTGAAAAGCTCAAGCCTTGCCACGAGAAGGAAAGCCATGTCCATGGCCTGCTGAATCAGGTGTTGCAAAGGGATAACAGTTAATTCGAGATGACACCAAGGCAACGATTATCATAGTTTAGAGTCATGAAAATACCATCATAAGCACCGATTATTGCTAAGCTAGGCATACAAGATGGGGAAAACCCCTGGTAGAAAAGCTCGTATGCTCGTGAATTGTTTGTCCTATCTGGTTTGCCTGGTGGCGACCTAGGAGGGGAAGGTGTTCAGCTCAGGCGAACTACCCCGTCTTCTTTTCCCCAGCCTTCCCGAGAGAGTCTTTCTCTGCGCTCTATACATCGCAACATCATCTATCTAACCCCACGATCCTGACGACGGGGACTCGGCTTCTTCGCCACAGGTAAGAAGAAGTGGTAGAGCGAAGACCGACAGAGACTCCGAGGCGAAACGGTGGCCGGGGGTAGCCACCCGGCCCCGTCCCCATCTTACATGGCAGCCCACTCGACACTGAACGTCCTCACATCACCCGTAGGACTCGCACCGCCAAAAAGAAAGCCCTTCTTGACGCCGGTGCCGAGCCTCCCGCCGCCAACGATATCCAAGAGATCGATTTCCTCGTCCCACTGCCGGCCAACGGCGAGGAAGTGCGAGTGGAAGCGCAGCGTGTCGCCGGGGTACACAGCGTATTGGCATCCGAAGCGCAGGCCGGGCGTCATGAAGTAGCCTTTGTCGTGGAGGTGTCGGTAGAGGGGGTAGGATGTGGGCAGCTCTTTGATTGTGGTGATGGTAGTGGGAGGGGAAGGCGGGAGGAAGTCGTCGGATGTCGCCGGTGTGATGCCGTAGCTGTTTGACGTGTTGACGTTTGCCGTGGGTGGTTTGGCGGCAGCACCGCCGCCTACGTCGGCGCTACTATTCCCAATAGGAGGTGTCTGCATGGCCGGGGGATCCTCCGACTCATCAAAATCGACAAGCGCAGTATTTGGCAGCATAGGTTTTGAGGCCGAAGAGGCCGCTGCTTTCCTGGATTGCTTTTCCAGGCCGCGCTTTTTGGAAGCCGCCTTCTCCTGGACTTTGACGGCTTCGACATGCCTCGCCTGATTGCGCAGCCTGTCCAGGTAATCCGCACGTCTCGCGGAGTCCGGAGAGCGGATCGCTTGGTCGTGGGCTCGGGCGTCGTCCAGCACATACCCAATCCCTCTCTCGGCAAGTAACTGGGCTTCCTCCGGCATGATCTCAACCGGAATACCTAGGAAAAGATTCTGAGAGGGGGCAAGGGGGAGACTGCCGATTGTGAGCCCGCAGATGTTATGCTGACGGCGGAGCCATGTCGCGACCCTGACGTCGAATATCAGGTATCGGTCTGCTACACAGGAGATCGCAATGGGCAACTCTGGTGTGTAGTCGAAGCCGAGATCATCCGATGCATCCATGGTGGAATCGCTATACTTGAAGGCTTCTAATGAATCAGCAAAGGGACAGACCGAGGGTGGTTTGACAATGGAGTTGCTCAATGTGTGTGATGCTATCATATTTCAACAACGATTTTTCGCTTCAATCACATACTCCAAAGGAGTTTTTCAGTGGATTGACAGATATTAAAATTTGTGTAATCATGCGAAGATAGAAAGTAAAGGGAGGATTTGGATGCTTACCCTTCACATGGATGCGAGAGTTGACAAACTTTCTTTCAAGCGGTCTTGAAACGCTATAGGGTACTTCCTGACTTCATTCGAGATTACAGGGAGCTGGTGAGCTGTGAGGAGCTTGAAGGCAGTTCTTCAAGCGCTGAGAGGAAGGCTACATGGTTTTGTCTGTAATCCAGAAACAGGCCTCGCTGGGAAGTGAAGCTGGAAAAATGAAAATTCAACACAGTTACAAAGCTTGGCAACAGGGGTCACGGGATTCAGCCTTGCTTCTGGGGGTGTCCTTGTGGTTTGGAGTAGAGCTGACGAGTAATATCCTAGTCGCACTCGTGTGTCGGGTGCTGGACTCTTGCCAACTTACATTAGACTCTTTGGTAATTTGATCCTCTACTTTCACCTGCTTGAACAGCTTCCCACTCTACCCTTGCCGCGCGCCTGACCAGCCCTTTCCAGTCCGTAGTTTTAGGTGTCCAGCCTAGGTCTCTCAATTTCTGCCCTATGGATCTCATACTTGAACCCCAAAGCAACACACCATAGTCGTTCAATTGGGTGGCATCATGCTCGGTAATATGGTCAATTTTTGTAGACCTGATTGCGCCGAGCTTCAACAATTCTTCCGCTATCTCATTTGTCTGCTCATAGGCAGAGAGTTCTCCTGTCTGCACGTAGTAGTATCCATCTCTTCCGTACCCTGTACTAAAGTCCTTAGATCCTGTTTCTTCATCGAGGTATCTGCGAAGCAGAAAGCAAATAGCATCCGCTAAGTCCTCAATACTAATCCAGCACCAAAGGTTCCGGCCTCCGTTAACCACAAACGGGGCGCCGCGCTTGATGATTGCCCGAGGATGCTCGTTGAGATAGCTCTCTGTCTTTCCTATACCAATACCAGTGTGGAAGATTTGACTCGGCGACACGATTATTGTTTTGATGCCAGACGCTTCTCCTTCTTGCACAAATCGACGTTCGATTGCCACATGCGGACGGTCGAGAGGAAGATTCCAAATGTCTGAGGCATCGAGGACATCGTTGTAGGCTTTAGTCATGGGCAAGCCAGCTCTGACGTTTTCTTTGTCGAGAAGCGAAGCCGTCCCGGAAACGAGCAAATACAGAGGTTCCTTCCCCTCTGCACGACGGGACTTTAATCCATATAACAAGTTCAAAGTACCCGCCTTGTGATCAACGTTGGCAGCGTGGACAACAATGTCGACCTTCGCAGCTTCTGCGATGAGCAGGTCTTGCGACTCGAGAGTTCCAAGAACAGTTCTGACACCAAGATATGTAGATTTCAGGAGGCTTGATTGTTCTTCTGTACGGACAAGGCAGGTGATGCTGCAGTCCGTCAAATGAGACGCCAGGAAGTGCAAGACAACACCCCCAACATAGCCTGTCGCTCCTGTGAGGAGAATTTTTGCTGCCATATTGAAAGGCCACTTCGGTTATTTGAGAACGTGGAACATCCCTATCGTAGATCCTCGAGCAGTCTCGCAGACCTTCTAATAATTGACGTTGTGCGAGCAGTGGGCTCGTAATCTGCAAAATGTTGGATTTATAATTGCGCACCACCTCGAGTTGGTATCTCTCATTGCCAATTCTTGAATAATGCGCGGCGATTTAGACTCGACCATATGCATAACAGAATTAGCTGCTGTATTCTGGTGGCTTATGCCTTTGCGAAGGAATCTGGAGGCGGGAAAGCTTCGGCGTAGTTTAAACTTTCCCTGTTCGCGGAGTATGACCGGCCTGGCATGGCAGCGAATTGACAAGGTCCCCAATTGCACTCCTTCACAAGCAACCACGTCTGCATCAAAGGAAGCTACCAGACTACGCCTCCTCTCGAATGCTAAACCTTCTCAAGAAGTTGCTCTTTCAGAGATAGCGCTGCATCCCGCATCCTTACAGGGGACCCGTCTATGATTGCTGAGGTCGGATTTGGCCCTATCACCCGTTGGCCCTGAAATTTGGGGTTCTAGGAATTGAAGCAGCCCAGAAGTATCAGATGACGAGCGTCCGGGGACGGACCTGGAGCCAGCGAATGATGAGATGAAGAACGCAATAGAACTGATGTTGGCTCCACTCTGTGCTCATAGCCCCTGCTGAGACCAATCCCGGCTCAAGGAGGACTTTACCAACTTTCGGAGCAAGGACTTTATCTAGAACTCGACGTCCGACTTTTTCGCTTTGGAGTCCAAACCTGACACTTGCTGAGCCTCTGTATCCCCCTCAATCGGTGGAAGGTTGAATGGTTTAATGGTGAATTTTCTCCTGCTTAAAGTGAAAGTCCAATCATTTTCAGAAGTCGCGTTACCGCTGCCACGTTCCTGAAGCACTGGAACCCTGTGAACTTGCAGGAGTCCCTGAGGCTGCTCCTCGATCGGGCCACCTGAACCGCGGGCGGGTTGAATGTCAGCCTCTGCTGAATGTGGAAAAGGCGACAACTCGAGGACACCATCGTGTAGGAGTTCGATCCATCTTACCAGTCCCGACGATCGAGGATACAATGACAAAGGCAGCGAACTAATAGCCGTCACTCGTTGGGGAGATGTAGCGAGGATCGCACGAATACCGTGGAAAAATTGAAGAACAAATTGTGGACTGCTCGAGTGTGGTGGGTACAAGGCTGGAGAAAGAAGTGATGGAATTATCACCCGGTGGACAGTGTCCGGAGAAGAATTGGCTATTGTTCCAGCAAGTCGTGATAGGACTGGGCCAAAAGGTGACTCTCTTGGATTGGCACTCAATTGCAGGAAGTCCAATTTGGCTGCAGCAGGGTGTATCAGTCTCTTTGTCAAGTCAAATGCGTGACAGAACAATCCCGGATCCGTATCGTCATTTCCAGGCTGATTTGGTTGCGTTGATCTTGGCTGTGGTATCTCTGATAAGAATGAAAGGTTAGTAGCCTCGAAAGGAAGAGGTTTGCAACATGTTGGAATTCATGACATTGAGTCTAGCTATGCTCTGAGGATGAGTGTGCCCACCTCTTGTGTATGAGCCGGCACCAAATTGGCCTAAGCTCTCGTACCTCCATGCAATTTTCATCTTTTCTACAGACTCGCTTGAGCCTGCCTTGTCCCTCTTTTCAGAGTCTCTCACGACCCCAGGCAGGGCTCTGCCCCATTGTTCTGGTAGGGCGATCACATGGACATGGTGCCCTTGCAGGAGACCTTCTGCGGCGTAGAATCGTAGAAGAGCACCGGAATAATCTGTTGTACCACTTTCTTCGATCAGCAAGGAAGAGCCTAGCACTAAGCCGGAATGACCTGCAAGCAGGGTGTCCAGGCTGGCGGTTCCCGTCGAGGTCGCAGGTCGCCCGTCGATCGGGGACGGTCGGACGCCAGGAAAGGTGTGCTTTTCTCGTAGAGAAGTCGAAGGGTCAGTGTCCGATTTAGCAGTGCCTGAAAGGCCTACATTGCGCTTGCGGAATGACATTGGGGGATTGTGAGATGTTGCAGACGTTAATCAGCCAGCGCCTGGAAAGTTTTTGATTGAAGAAGGCACATCACGTGGAGGTAACTTGATCCGCCGTATACGAACTGATTCCCCAATTTTTTTTAATTTTCGACTGCGGGTTGTTGCACGCGCATTCTCAGATTCCACCCTTGTGTTCTGTTCTGGGTTGAGACTTGTCACCGTTCCAGTCGCCATACAGACAGCCGTCAGCATTTCAAGATGTCGGAAAACATCCTGTTCGAAAGCAGCTTCAAAATCACCGACGTCAACAGCAGCAAATACGATCGTGTCTCGCGCATTAAAGCCTTCAGTGAAGGCGACTCGGAGGTTCTTCTCACCCTTGATGTCAACACCGAACTCTACCCTCTCAATGTGGAAGATCGCATGACTGTTGCACTTGCACTATCCCTAAACCTGGACGGGAGCAAAGATGATGGCAAAGGTTGGAGGGAGGTTGGTAGAGGGGAGCAGACACTAGCGGATGAGTTCGACTATGTGTGCCACGGCAAGATTTACAGGTTTGAGGAAGGGAATGGAGAGAACATGTAAGTCGGAGTGACTGATACGACTGTCAGGGTGTTAACGAGATATGCAGCAAGGTTTATGTGTCCTTCGGTGGTCTACTGCTCTATATGGATGGCCCATACTCCCTGCTCAACGCTCTCCGAATCGACTATGTCTATCTCCTGATGAAAAAATAGATGAAGGACTGGACTCTTTTCTTGCATCATGGTACAAAGACATTGATACCACAACCCCAAAAAATGGATTCAGCGATGGCGTCTGGGGTATACAGGTCCGGCATATGCGATGGTTGGAGATCTAGATAGTTGGGAATTCCAGCCTCCGGTGGAGTTTCCAAATGATCTGATTGTAATCAGGCTCGTTCTCAGGTGTCAGGATACCATGTCTCACAAAGAACTCCAACAGCACTTGGGCACAGTTGGGTTTGAACCTTCCGGCGGCCATGGCACTCTGAACCTCCTGTATTGACAGAAGCTGAAAGTCGATGGCCTCATTGTCGCCGGGCTTCGGTATGACCTCTGGAGGCATCTTGAGATCATAGAGATATTCGCATTCCGGTTGACAGAGATCAAGTTCTCCTCCGGCCCTGGCGTCCCGGATATGCAAGTAAGTCGTGGCTCCACAGGCCTGCGCTGTACGCACGAGATCAGCGGGAAGTGACGCCTCTTCTTCAGCTTCCCTGACCAAACACTCGAAAGGCTGCTCCCCAATACTCAAACCACCGGCCACCGTGTTGTCCATCATTCCCGGGTATGTCTGCTTGTTCAACGCACGGCGAGGTGTCCAAATTTTCATGCCTTCATCAGTCACAACATAGCCTGTCATGTGCACACCGTAGGTGACCACGCCGAAGAGCGCGGTGGCTGCACGTTCCATACTCAGAAGGACTTCCTTCTTGGGCCCATAAATAGGAAAGCGTTCATTCCGCCAACCGTCAAGGATTTGAAAAACCTTCTTCTCTTTCACTTCATAGAGATAATCAGCCAATATCCAGTTCCGTGACTCAAAATCCACGACCGGCGCTCCCTCTGCATCTCTCGGCTGGAAAGTCAGAGTCCCTCGCTGTGTGTCGAGTTTCCAATGCTGGTTAATGGGCATTTGCTTTGCAATTCTGGAGGGCATGTACCCCAACGTGGCGCCACATCCCTCCAATAGAAAAGAGTAGTAGTTTGCTATCTTGGCCTTGTACACTTCCGGGTTGTCTGAATAGTATGGAAAGCTTTGTTGAGGAGAAGAGGGCTGTTCGTCAGCCTTTTTGTCTTAAAATCACTTTGCACACATTTTGTCTGGGAATCAAAGTGTACGTACCTATCACACTCACTCACTAGGTCTAGATTGGTCTTCGGCGCCATGGTCGCGGCGCGAGGGAATTCAGTGCAGAAAATCCAAGAGCGAATATCAACAGAATGAGTGGATATTCGAGCTGAATACCTATTGAGTGCTGTACCTGTCTGGTACGGTTAGATCTGATATCAAACTATCTCTGCCTTGCCCCTCCAACATGATCTATCGCGGATCGGACATATGTTCCCCCGGGTTCTGCCTGACAGTATGTGCACTCGTAGGCTGCATGCAGGGCAGACTGCGCGGTACAGTTACCACTGTGGTATGGAGAACCAAATTGCGTCATTTCATCCACCATCCTCAGCTTCATCCTCGGCAGGGCTGTCTCGAGCTTTCCAGGTAGTTCCGTGCAGCAGACACCATTATCACATACCCAGATCTACTTAGCCTTGCCGCTCCCTACCATTGAAGGACAGGGGTTTGGCTCCGCTGTTGACTTCGCTGGCTGCTTGATATTCTAAAAGACCTGGCTTCAACCAGAACTACTCCTCATTTTGTTCGAGCTTTAGCATCCACTCGTGCCAGGCTTGACTATCATAGACGGATATTTCTGCGCCTGGGTCAGGAATTCAAATCCCTCAGACAAGCCACATTCTCGCTCTTTGTAAAACAGCAAAAAGCAAAGCGGCAATGTTCGGCGTCTTCATCCCCTCGCGCCCGGTGATTCCGGAAATGAGCACGGTGTCAGCGACCCAATTCGCGATCTCGATCCCAACGGCACCAATTTTCCACAATATCGGAGTGTTCCTGCATCCGAATCAGCTCCTCCCCGCCGACATGGCCGCCGGAGTCTACATGCAGCTGCCTGGCGCTCAGGGGTTCCAGTTCCTCGGGGCGATTGCGAATGAGAAACCATCAGCCTTGTTCAAGGTCAACCTGACACCACAGGCCATCAACAGCGGCGGAGAAATCAACCTAGGCATCTCGGTGGAGCCGGTGCAGAACATCCAGGTCCAGATGGCTCAGCTCCAGCAGCAGCAGCAAGGGTCTAACAGCGGCGGGAAATCTGGAACCGCAGCGCCGGATACCAGACTACTGGCGCAGCGGATCATCAAGAATGCATTCAACTTCTTGGCTGGATTTGCAGGGAACACGGCTAACGGCATTGAAGTCGTGCCCTTGAAGAGCTTCCAGGACTGGTGGACCAAGTTCGAGCGACGTGTGCAGAATGACCCGGCTTTCTTGGAGAGGGACGAGGATTGATCGGTCGATGGAGGGATCAATTGATGCTGTAACACTACCTGATTGGTGAGTGGACACACAGGCGGATTTGCAGTGCGATAAAGACATCAGCGCCCGGACAATCTTGCTCCGAGTGCTTCTGGATGCTTGCAGGACGACCTGGTTTAGCTTCGGGACAGCTCAGACCGAGCGACGACGGGGCTCGTATCGAGCTAGCTACATTTTCTCGTGCTTGACTCGAGAGGTGGAGAGCGCGTGAAGTTCCGTTTTATGCTGCTTGGAACTCACCTCGCTAGTGACATCTAGATCGTATGGAGAAGGTGGATCCAAATTCTAGTGAGGCAAGGGCTGAGGGACTCTTTGAACCTCTGACTCGGTCCGCCGGCGGGATCAATCAGTGTCAAACCATAGCTGGAACCTCAGATGCTCTCCGTCATGACTGTTGAGACGGCGTGCGGATGCGAATTCTGAGAGGGGCACCAATGCGAATGATGAAAACAGAGACGGCGCGAAAGAGTCTACTAAGCCGGTCACAGTCACACAGACAAAGGGCTTGATAGTGATGACCAACAGCCTAGCCAACGTTCATTCGAGCACACAAGAAGGCCATAACAGATCTAAATATCGACTCAGGGCACCCAACACAATGGATCAAACGCCTGAAATCCTCGGCCCCTTCAAGACTCTCTCTATTTTCGGTTCGGCGTCCATAGATCAATGAAGATTCATCGCAGCAATCTCCTCCTTCGTCCAATATCTCCGCATATTCTCGGCCCCCAACGTCCTCACCTCATCGTCGAGGTGTGCCCACAGCACCTCCCCAAACGAATCCATGACCTCCTTCAACTCCGGCAGCCTCAGTTCCCGCTCGCCCTTGCGGCACGCATCGAGGTACTCCTCGAGTTTGACCAGGCCTTCGTGGATCTGCTCGTGTTGCGAGATCAGGTGGTCGTTCTCCGCAAAAACCGGCATGCGCGTCGCGAGCGGGGGAAAGAAGTACTGCTCTTCGATCGTGTGGTGCATCGTTAGCTGTCGGCAGAGCTGGAGGCCTTGGTTTAAGAAGGAGCGGATGGACATGCCTCCCGGTCGGGAGCCCGAGGTGCATGTTTTGTAGAGGATGTTCCACGTGTGGCGGAAATGGTTGTGCTGTGGGTCGAGTAGTGTCAGCCTCAACTGATATCTTAGTTTTCTAAAAACGACTTGACAAGGAATGAGGAAAGGAAGGTCGAGCGCCAGTGGTGGAGAGGAGAACACATACATATGCGTTCATCATGTCTGCCAATTGGTTGTATTCGCTGAAGTCTGCGGCCGATAGCTTTGGGAGATCAGTCTCTGCAGGGCTATCGTTCGAGACTTTGGTTTCGGGCCCTGCTGCGCATCCTGGTTCTGCAGAAGCTGCCGACGACGCCATGTTTGAGAGTCGGTCCTGGCCTTGCCGGTCCTGAAGTTGTTGGAGCGAGTCAGATGGACTGCTCAAGGCAGCCGCCGGAAATGTTGATTGACTTCGCGCTGTCGCTGTCCACACTGCCGTCGGAGAACCAGAATAACTCGCGACTCGACCTTCTAGACCAGCCTTTCCTGTCAAGAACACCCTAGCGGTGGTGACGGCGATATTACCGACTCTCGATCTAAATGCTGGTAGCGCCAAGAGGCTCGCGATCATAACAAGCAGAATATTATGCCAATGCCAATGCCAGCGCCACGCCCAACGTCTCATAGAACCAATCAATCCTGGTATTTAACAAGGATCTAAGAAATGACAGAAATACATAAAATCGTGGGGAAGGAGGGAGGAGATAGATATTGAAGATGAGTTCACAATAGTTAACGGCTGATTCCGCACATCACTGGTCCCTGAAATAGGAGCAGAAATCATAGGTGGATACCAGGTACTACTGCAAACGTGCTGTGTTCGGTGCAATCTGATCCCGGCCGGGCGAGAAGCCGATAATGTAAGCATTAGGAATCAATCAACTGCTGAACCAATTTCAGGGCCTCAAAAACAAAGCTCGTTACAGCCGGCGGATAAATGACATGCCTTAATGGATTTGGTACTGCCTCCTACTGGTGTTGCTGGGGGTGGGTGTCAGTGCCTTTTCGTGAATTCCACGTGATGTCTCTCGGCCGAGAAGAGGGCCCTTTGCCGAGGCTGTCTGATCGACGCAAGGCTGAGACGAAAACGTGTGAGCGGGAGGCTTGCGGGAGGTCCGATGGGACAATGTATCACCCGAAATCACAGAATATGCAGCACAGATGATTCTAAAGGATGTTCAATATTTTCCTTGGGGGCATCTCATTTCTCTCATTAACATGTACATGATAAGCTTTTGCAGTCCAGTACTGCATGCGCAAGACACCGAAGCATCGTCAGCAGACCATCCGCGAAAGCGCAAACTGTTGCTGATTCCATTCTCTTTGCCCTTTCACTTGTGGAAACTTATTTTATTAGTATTTGGTTTTCAACTTTGGTATCGTGGCAACATCATTTAACCAAACAGAGCACCGCCAAGTCTCATTCGGACGGACTTGACCTGGGTGTAGTTGCTGAGGGCGTACTTGCCGAGCTCACGGCCAATACCAGACTCCTTGAAGCCACCGAAGGGCACTTGGTAGCTGAGCAAGTTGTAGCAGTTGACCCAGACGGTACCGGCCTTCAGCGAGTTGGAGACACGGAGGGCAGTGTTGAGGTTGGTGGTGTGAAGAGCGGCGGCAAGACCGTAGGTGGTCTCGTTACCAGCCTTGATGACCTCCTCCTCAGTCTCGAATTTGCTAATAGAGCAGACGGGACCGAAGATCTCTTCTTGCATAATCTTCATGTCGGCACTAACGTTGGAAAAAATGGTGGGCTGGATGAAGTAACCCTCATCTCCGTGGCGTTCACCACCGGTCTCAACCTTGGCACCAGCCTCCTTACCAGACTGGATGTAGTTCATGATACGGTCAAACTGGAGCTTGCTGACCTGAGGTCCTTGGAAGGTGTCCTGCTTGAATGGGTCACCGACAACATTCTTGGCAGTTCGTTCCTTGAACTTCTCGATGAACTTGTCGTAGATACCAGACTGGACGTAGATTCTGGAACCGGCACAGCAGCACTGGCCGTGGTTGAAGAAGATACCAAAGTTGACCCACGAGATAGCGTCATCAATGTTGGCATCGTTGAAGACAATGTTGGGTGACTTGCCACCCAGCTCGAGGGTGACCTTCTTCAAGTTGGACTTGGCAGCCGCTTGGAGGATGGTTCGGCCAACGACGGTCGATCCAGTGAAGGCAACCTTGTCAATGTCCATGTGGGAGGCAATGGCGGCACCTGCGGTCTTGCCAAATCCGGAGATGATGTTGACCACACCGGCTGGGATACCAGCCTTCTCGCAAAGAGAGGCGGCGAACAGACCAGAGAGGGGGGTCTGTTCTGCGGTCTTCAAAACGACAGTGTTACCGGTGGCCAGGACGGGTCCGATCTTCCATGCCCACATGAGCAGAGGGAAGTTCCATGGGATGATCTGACCGCAAACTCCGACAGCCTCGTGTCTTGTGTAGTTGAATGTCTCTGGGTCTGTGTCGATGGTTTTTCCGTGAATTTTGTCTGCCCATCCACCGTAGTATCTTAAGCAGCCCGACGAGAGCTGGACATCGACCTTGGCCATAGAGAGGGCCTTGCCGTTGTCGAGAGACTCGATAGCAGCGAGAGTATCGGAGTATTCATCAAAGAGATCGGCAAGCTTGGTCAGCATTTGGCCTCGGCTAGACGGGGCAGTCTGGGACCAAACGCCATTGAAGGCCTTGCGGGCAGCCTTGACGGCAAGGTCGACATCTGACACAAGCGTTAGCACTGGCGATCGTGAGGGTCGTGCGGCAGAATTGCAAATTCACCTTCGGGGCCAGCCTCGTGGACGGCGACAATGGGTTTCTCGTTGGTGGGGTTGATGGTCTCGAAGGTCTTGCCCTCGACACCCTTCACCCACTTGCCATCGATGTAGAGACCGATGGGCTGCTCGTAGGTGATGCTGGGAGTTTCGATCTTTGCTGTCAAAGACATGATTGCGAACTTTTGGTGAATTGGGTATCAAATGGAAAAAGAAAGTCGTCAAGGGGTTTGATAGACAGAACAGAAGGAGGAGCAGAAGATGGCCCGAGGACAATAAGCTCTTTATTTGAAATCTCTATGCGCGGGGAAGGAACATTGGGTGGTAGATGATGCCCACCACATACCGAACTAGACAGTTCGCTTTCCTATGGACCGAGCCACTGAGCAGGGTCTGAGGTCATGATCAGTGCTAGACTCTGCTGGTCAGGTTGAGCGGGAGATGCAGGTGGTGGTGGAGACGCCATGCTTGAACGATGTTCGGATGATTGGAGGTCCTCCTGGTCGAGGCAGGGAGAAGAAGACGACTGCGGGGTTGGCACCCGAGCCTGAAAGGGTCAGACAACGTCCATGGACATGTTTCCGTGGACCAAGGGAGGAATCCGAACGTCAGAAAGGTCGAATCGGCGGGCCCAGGAGGAAACGGATTGGACGATGGAGCTGGGGAAGAAGGGAAAAATGGAAAAGCTCAAGGAATCGGGAGCCGGCAACGAACCCGAAAGAGGGGTTGGCCCTGACCCTGGTGGCAGCAATTGGATTGCTATGTCAGATCTGGCATTTGATCCATGTTCTAGCCCAGCGGACTGAGTTTCGACTGTCCGAGTCGATAGCACATAAACCAGCAATAGCCGCTCAACCGTGATCGGAGCCTGCTGCCGTTCTCTACGAAACGGATAGAAGTGAGCTTCTGTATTGTTGAGACAGGCCAGAATGGCGGGGAAGATACCGCCTGACAGCCAGTCCGGTATTAATTACCGGTTCTCGATACCGGTTCTCCACGGATGAACGGTTCACGCCTTCGTCGCTATCTCTGCGTTGCTTCACCATTCATCCATCCATCAGCTTATGTATTTCAAATAGCCAATTACGGCCCTACGGTTTCTACCGAGACGTACCGATATCTGTTACATCCAAGCTCTACGATACTGGCAGTGCTTCGTGGTGCTATGCCGGCGCGTCGGCGATATGGAGATTAGCAGGTACATACAGTAACGCCATCACGAGTCCGCTATCTAGTACCAGGCGCCTGCGGAGACGTATTCATCCGCAGTGTACGTGCGAAAACCGTCGGTCGCCTCCTTTGCTGCAGGGGCCGATAGATATTCTGACACACGGATCCAAAGAGTGGTATGTGGCCTCTGCAGGTAAGGGTTTGAATGAGCCACGCAGGATTCGGGGGCAGAGAACATCTCGATAAACAAATGGAGGGGCCATTGTTGTTATTGCGGCAGTGTGAGGTCAGTCGTAGCTCGGGGCTAACTTACTACGTACTAGTGAGGGGCAATTCACACTTCCACCTCCCATCAATTGCAAGGATCGTACATACGGGCTGGAACCCATTGGGTGTTTTCACAAATTGTCTTCGGCTGTATCGTTTATATCGGTTGCGCATCGGCAGACTCTGCGGAACCAAATGTCCGACTGCAGGCTGTTCGCTGCATTAATTGGTCACGATCCAACAACTCAACTTCCTCTTCAGGGAATTTCTGATGCCTTGCTCCACCGAGCCAATCAGTGCGGAACTCGGCGCCTTGACCGTCTCGAGCAAACCGCAGAAGTCAGCCAGATATCCCATGCATTCGACACCACTGTTATGCACCCATGGGCTCCCCGCTATCTCCCAGTCTCATCGTGAGAGGACCTTGAAGAGCTACAAGTTAGCTGGCATCGGCCGTGCGGTCCCCAGATTGTGGGTCAGGCAGATGGCAGAATCAATTACTGTAGGCAGCTGCAGCCAATGCCGCAGGGAAAACGATGAGTTCAGGGGCGGATACGAGCCACCCCGTCGCGTGCAGCCTCGGCAGCTGGGTTGGCCAAGAACTTGAGCGCAATTCCCGGGAAGGTTCCTTTGCCATTAACGATTTAGTAATCGACGCTCCTGCACAGATACATATCAGTGTGGAGAGGCTATCTAGCAGTCTCACCTCCTTACCTCGAAGGAGCGGATTCAGGGCAACGAGGGGTTGGTCATTAGGAAAAACATCAAGTTGCGCCGTAGGTGCACCGATGTCACAATAGGACCTGATACCTACGGCCTCGTCCAGATGTTGCGGCCAGCCTGATCAGTCCCGACTGAAACATCTATGTTGAGTTCCGTGCAATGCTACCACGAGGCAGTTCCCATCCGTCCATTAAAAGATCCGAGTACGGCTACCTGGATAAGGCCCTACTTTTTAGTATTTCTAGGCATTGCCTGTGTCGTTACTGATGTAGGACGCATGCATACAACCTCGGCTGTACTTCTAAGAATAGTGAAGGCCGTCAGAGGGTTGTTTCGCAACGTCCAGCAAAAGGCTGTGACCATTCGAGTGCCCAGTATCGAGGGCTCTCATTTGATTTCTTTCAAGACAATGTGCACCATCAACATATTCGGGCTGACCACACTTACACGCAGAAATGCAGTGTACAACTGCATGCAGATTGGAACCTCTTGACCCTATTTACTACCCTTCCTGTGCATTAGACTTTACAAGTGCTTTGTTTTGCCACATGACATAGTCGTAATGAAGGTACTGCCCTTGATAGCTTTATGCCTCCAATGAAAATTGGGTCATGAAAGCCACGAAAGCAACTAATAATATTCATGAGTAACCCTGGGCAAGACTCAAACTCATAGAGCCTCCCCCGCACCACGTGCCTCTTGCAAAATGTGCAATATAACTTACAACGCCAGTCTTGGCATTTGGCTGTCATGGTCATAATTAAAGAAGGCTGCTTTCTATCGAGCATTTTGGGGCGTCGCTTCACACTCCACACTTGTTCATCGCGTGCCTCACTCGGAATTTCGGGTCGTTCTTCGTACTCGTGTGTGTAAACCACGATCGCTACGGAACGCTAAGCAATGGAAATGACCCTTGAGGGAAGCAATTCTGCAGAGACATTTCCACCCGGAGTTGGCGGCGTGAGACTACACCGTGGCAAGATATGCGAAGTCTCGGGCTTGTCTAGTGGTCGACTTTTTTTTTTGGTCTATCTCGGATAATCTCGGTGAAAGTCTAGTGTTCGAGCCCTGTTTACTTCATAGTTTTTAGTAGTAGGGACAGTCGATTTTACTAGGAGGTATACACCACACGATCCTACTACTCAGTAATAAGGTTACATCCGTTTTCATTATAAGGCTATATATATAAATGCTTAGGGGAAGATCCCTACTAAATATGTACTATTTCGTTTAGTTACGATAGATAGAATTGTCTCTAGATCTTTATATCTGTCTCGACGTAGCATTGAGCTACTCGTTCAATCGTATCGCACGTGACTGCGTGCCCTGTAAGCCCTCGTTATCTAACCATTTGATATTCGGGGGTTCCCTTCTCCACAGATCCACCGTTCCAGCAAGCACTTCGACTTCTCTAGACAACTCGAGCGGGTATAATTAGAGCGCCGATGGTTGTATATAAAACACTCTTTCTCCTCTTCCCTTCCCTTTCTATTTCAACAGGATAAGTATTCCCCTCCCCTTTCCCCCTTCCCCCCCTCCCTTTCTCCTTTCAGACCGTGTCCTACTATCTATCCTTCCTCACTCCCCACCCTGCTGCTTCCCCATCTCTCGACGCAACACTTCCATCTGGACTCTTCTCTCAAAGCCCGGGGAAACAAGAAAGCCAATGCCACCATGGTGAAATTCTTCACCCAGATCGAGCCGGACCTCGCGGAATGGGCGATGAAGCAGCCAGTGTTCTTTGTGGCGTCCGCGCCGCTCAAGGGGAAACACATCAATCTCTCCCCAAAGGGGCTGCCGTCGTCATCATTCAGCATCCTGACGCCGAACCAGTGCGCGTACGTCGACGCGACGGGCTCCGGGATCGAGACGATCTCGCACATCCAGGAGAACGGGCGGTGTACCGTCATGTTCTGCTCGTTCGAGACCAGCCCGCGCATCATGCGGTTTTTCTGCACCGGCCGGGTTGTCGCGTGGAACGAGCCCGGGTTCGATGGTTGGTTGAAGCGCATGGGCGGCAAGACGGTCACGGGCGCGAGGGCCGTGGTCGTGCTGGATGTCTACAAGGTAAGCAGGCAGAGCACAGTCGTTGCGCCAACCCTTCTATCTGCAGACGGTTTCTTCCCCCCCAAAACCCACCAACGGGGCCTCCTCACCCCACTTGACATTTTCCTGCCAACAAACAGCCTCACCCGTCTGCGATTTCTCACCCCCTTAACACGTAGCAGGCCCAAACATCATGCGGTTTCGCAGTCCCCTACCTCGCAGTCAAGCCCGATCCACAATCCCCCACCACCAACCAAATCGCCTACCTCGAAGACCGCAACACGCTGGGCCACTGGGCCGGCAAGCAGATCGAGAACGGCGTGATGAACGACTACCGCGCGAACTGGAACCGGCGCTCGCTCGACGGCCTGCCTGGGCTGAGGGTCGCGAGGAAGGATTTCGGCGAAAGCCTGTGGCTCGGCGATGTGACGTCGCAGGTCAGGAAGCGGAACGGTGTGCACATGGCGCTCGTGGCGGTCTTCTCGTCGTTGGCAACTGTTGTTGCTCTGTGGCTTTGGGGGGTGTTGCGGTTACGGGAGGCGGATGTTGAATGGTTTGGTCGCCTCCGTGGGTTGAATGTGTCGTAAATATTTAAAATCTGCTCTTTCTTCTCACGTCGTATCAGGGGCGTGGTTGACGATGTCTATTGATGCTAGCTATGATCCAATTCTATGTTCTATGTATACTCTATTTCCTAGCCCTCAGGCGGAGCCATGCGCAACAATGGTAGCAGCCGAAAGTTCCCCACGTATAGAGGGGGGGGCAAAAATCTCCCTCACCTCGCACAGTGGCCATTAACCAAGACACCATCTCCAGCACGGGCATCGTTAACCAAAACACTCCTGTTCCTCTCCTGCGTCGAGACAGCAACGTCGATGGCCGGATTCGCGTTGAAGAAATTCACCGGCTTGAGCCCCACCGTCATCTTCTCACACGGCATGACGGGCCAGTCCTCGACACGGGGGTTATGGGTAGACCCAAACGAGTGCCAGACGACGATATCCTCGTTCCTCACACTGGTCTCCAGTTTCTGGTCGTCTTGGCGCTTCTTGATCCACGACGCGATCCCCTGCCCGCCCAGCGACTGCATGGTATGCTGGCCGGCGGCGAAGAGTTCGTCATCGTGGTACCGTGTGACCCAGACGGCATGGGCGGCGAATTCAGAGCGTCTTGCATGGTACGATGACGGGTGTGCCAGCAGCATTTGGCTGTAGAAGGGGGTTAGCTTGTAGCCTACGGGGCCGTTCGTCACGGGGTTGATGACGTCCTCGTTGATGATTTTGAAGGTCCGGTTGACGGTGTGGTCGAGGTCGAGGGCCCCTTCACTCTCTACGATCTGGGAGGTTGTGGTGTAGCCGATCCCGAACGGGTTGTAAACTTTCGGATCTTGGATTGGCATTGGATGTGATTCTTCGACGACGAGAGAGTTCTTGTTCCCTGCGATGGCCGGGTCGATTCGGAGCGAGAAGATGTGTTGATGGTAAGGTGCCATAATGCCCGGGGCAACTGTCGTGCCGTACGGGACCCTGTCGCCTATGTTGATCGGCACGGTCGAGACAATTCCGGTGGCTCGGACTTCGTAGTGCAGCGACGCGTCCTGTCCGAAATGGAAGGCGAAGATGTATTCATAGTTGGAGACCGTTATGATGGTCTGGAGAACCAAAACTCTCGCGCGCGTCACCACGGCATTGCCCGTTCGGAAATTAGTGTGTTTCCACAGAATCCCGTCATCAACCTCGTGGCAGCACACTGCGTTTGGGAGTTTGATCGGCGTCCCGTCGCTGGTGGTATGCCACCCATCAAAGTATGTGATGTGGCCAAGGCAATCGCAACCAAGCCGCAAATTGTTGGAATTGACTCCCGCTCCGTCATTGCCTAGATCGAATGCTGCTTTGCGGTTATATGGCATGCGGCCGTCACCGTAAGGGACGAACATTTCGGAAAGAGATAGTCGGTAGAACAGACTGCGACCGCCATAGCGGACATCATGGAGGGTAAGGCCCTCGCGATAGTTGAAGCCGACCCGAAGCCTCCATTTCTCCCACGTGATGAGATTGCCATTGGCCTGGAAAGAGGGGCCCTCAGGTTGAGAGACGTGATATGGTTTGGTGGTGGTGCGATGGTTCGGCACCAGATCCGGATGGTATTCGATGCTTGAGTCGTGGATCTTCCTCGAGTCGTATGGTGTGGCTGTGGTGCTGACATCATTCGAAGTGCCCTGAGGAAGATAATAGATCTTGAGCACCTGAGCGTCTCCAGACATCTCGACACACAATTGAAGCGGGTACGCATAGTAGTTTGCATCCGAGTGTGTGATGAGCTGCATGTAGAAGTAGCACTAACCATATTGATTGCCTGGTTAGCTGATATTTCGGCATTCGGCCAGACTAGACGATCCGTCCGTGGTCCACACATACCATGGTAATCTTTTGCTTCATATCATTCATACCATCTGTCCCATAAGTCCACGGTTCGACTTTGACGATGGCTCCTTCGGGCAATTTCATGTCTTTGATGGCAGCTTGAACCTGCGGATCGGCCAGACATGCACTTTCGGTCTTTTGCATGTCATTGACATCGACATGCGGGTGACAGCCAGTCAATTGCTTCTTCTGAACAATTTCGCCCGATGCGACATTGACCTTGAGCTGGTAGAAGTTATCACTGTTGCGTGCGCCCAAGAATGCCTGGACCATGGCAAGTCGGGCTGGATACGGCAACGAGGGCTCGCTGCCAGAACTGTGTTCCGCATCCAAAAAAGCGATCATCTCTGTCTTGACGGGCTCGGACAATGTGATGACTCGGAAGTATACACTTTGGCCGAGAAATGCCGAGCGGACATGATTCGCAGTCTATTGGTCGTTATTAGAGATCCGATCAAGGGTCTTTTGATGTACATACTGTTCCAATCTCCGATGGCGTCAATGGGTCAAGGGGGTGAGGCCTTGAGGATGCCATGATAGCGACTGATGAATTTCCTCCCTTGATTCCTCCAATGAGGGAGAATGGTGCAACAGTAGATTAGTAGGATCAAGAAGCCCGAAGCATCTGAGCCACGGAATGAGAGCCCTTCTTTGGTAAGGCTGCGAGATCAGTAAACAAGAGAGTGCGCCGTGGTCTATCACATCAGCACCACAACTTACAGAATCAAGTCGCGCCCTTTGACATATATAGGGGGGACATCGTGAAGGGCAGGTCGAGGATATCAACCCGAAATTGCTCGCTCCAAAGGTCAGGTGCAGACGAGAGGACTAGATGGTTCAGTCGGAGCTATCCGCACCCAAACATCACCGGATATTCGCGTCGACTTATTACGTATTGCGCATGCCAACTCGGATGCCATGGCTAACTCTAGAACGAAATTGATGTTGCTGCAAAAATACCGTTCTGTCTCTTTGGGACGTAGACGTACCTTGAGAGGCAAAGATTCAAGATGGGAATTTTGAAAAGAAGGGAGGTGGAGCAAGAACACATCCCTGCACCGTCGAATTACGAGTAATACTAACGAACGGCAGGGCGCCAGATCTGATATGGAAAGCATAGCGGGACTTTTCTTGATTATTGCTCCAGTGCCCGAAGAGAGATGTTTGCACCGGCGTAAGAGAATCGACAGCTTGTTGCAACATGCAAGACGACGAGATTCGGTCCACGGTCCTCTAATTCTGTCCTCAGTTCCAGGGATAGCCAAAGCGGCCTACAGATATAAAGCAGAACGATGAAACAAACGAACCCCAAACATCAGAATAGGCTCTTTCAAGCGTCGAGCCCGCATGATCACACCATATGCAGAATCGCATTGAAATCGTCGTACGGGCGGACTATCGTCAGCTATCTAGTGGCAGTCCAAGACAAGATTTGAGAGCTTTTCATTTATCAGACGCCGATCAAAGAAGAGATTGCCGAAGAATGTTCAGACACACATGGGGTTTCATGCCTATTGCTCGAAACGTACAGCGCCTCCTACGCAGCGGTGATATACAACAGTCGTACAAGAGGCGAGATTCATCCAGGCTCTTTTGGCAAACCGTGCCCACCCCCACCCGAGCTGCAGGCCAGGCAGAATTATCGTTCTTTAGAACGTCTTGTTGGTACAATTCTGATCAACCGCCACGTAGGGTCCTACTCGACACCAGGTCCGTCTGAGGGAGACCCTTCTCGTCCAGCACCAAATGAGCCAACCTTTAAGTTCTTGTCTTGCGCAACCATTACCGCGAGGATCTCGAGGATTTCTTTGGGTACAGTGTTATCGTAGATACCGATCAGCGAAGAGGGCTCGGGATAAACCTTGAGACCCTTGTAGAAGCACAGAGCGGCGGCGATAGGGTCCGATCCTGAAATGTGTCAGTGCCAATTGTATGAAAGGAACCATTGCATAAATACCGTCACCTGCTAGGGCTTCACCCTGAGCTATTTGTTGCATAAAGAATGCCTCCTTCTCTTCAATATCGGTGGGGAATCCCTCGTCGATGGCTTCTTGAACAGCCGACTTGATTTCTTCTCTTTGTTGCTTCCCTTGGATCTCAGCTTCTTCTTTGGCTATCCTAGCCTGGCGGCGCGATTCTCGTTTTAGAGCCTTTCGAAAGTCGGGGTCATTTCTTCGTTTGTAGTCAAAATACACAGCATATGCTATCCGCCGGTTAGCAGAGGTCGTCCTGCACGAAAGGGCCGGAGGGAAACATACCAAGAGCGCCCGTTATCACCGTACCAACGGATATCGTGACAATTGTCGACGTCTGAACCATGGCGGAGAGTTTGCGAATCAGTAAGCAATCAAGGGCTGAAAGGGTGCGATTTCCAAGGGAACGCAAGGGGTGAGAGGTATTAAGCAATAGCCGAGAAGAAATAGAAGTAAAGCAGTGCACTAATAAGAAGTGCAGGACGAATGCCGAATATGATTCTGAGATACGGAGATGGTGATGCAGTAGCTTTCTTCACGAAATTTCCCAGCTTTTTGGAGCCGCGAGGCTGCACTTGCCCATCTTGGCACTCGGCTCTACCTGCCGTTTTATCCCGACATTCATGAACAGCATAATTATCAAACGGCCTAGTGTTGCTTCTATGTCATCTATGTAAGTGAGATGATGTTCAAACAAGGGCAGTTGATCAAGTTCCAACCAAGGGAAACGACATGCACGCAACCGGACTATATCAAAACTCACCAAGTATGTCATTAAATACAGCCTTGTCTCATACTGCTCAAATTATTAGTACAGTGCCAGTTTAACTCCTCAATAGGCCACTGTTACAATCCAGCAATCTGACCACTCCCGAAGGCTCCTGTCCTTGCCTGAGCTGGCAACAAAATCGCGCGTGACGTGGGGTATCTTCTGGAACAAAAAAGAAATGCCATCCTCCATCGCTGTTCCCTCCTCCGCCATGCCTGTATGTCTCGTAAGGAGATCCTGGACCTTGCACCATCCCTTTGATTGTTATTGACCTTTGCTTTGCGCATGGTGTCCCTTATGTCAGTCTAGACATGGGAGCGGCGTTGGCCGAACCATCTGCGGCGAGTGTAGCTGCGATGAGTCAGCACGCAAGAACGCTTTCAAAACGGGAGAGTTGTAGTTGATGCTTACGTTCCTGCGGCGGGCCCAGCCTTGCGTCTCTCACGGTGGATGAACCAGACGCCGACCAATGCGCTCACAAGCCAAAAGATGGCCGATAAGAAAGAGAATGCCTCCGTTGCTCTCCAACGACCACAGGTGCCTCGGAGGGAGATCTGGTCCCACGCAAAGGTATCCCCTGCGCAAGCGCCTTGTGCGCTATTGCGCCACTGAACCAAGACACCAAACCCTGCAAACCATGCAGCTGATACGAAGACGTCCACAGGCCAATGGACGAAGCCCGATGCGAAGGGGAGCAGCCAAAGAAGGCCAAGAAGGAGCGATATGCCGGCGACAATCTCGATGTAGATAAAGCGTGCCAGAGGCTGGTCACTACCAGACCGGTAGTCATGCAGGTACTTGCCAACAATACCTGCAACAATCTATTTGACAGTCAGTTTAGTCCGGGAAGAAAGGAGCTTGGCGGCCACTCACTCCTGCGAAGGCCAATTCGCCAGCGCGAAGGATCATCGAGACAACCCGTGAGATGACTGGCATCTTGACTGTGTTTTAATCTTCGACGGACTATGTTGGGGTACTTTCTGCAGCAGGTAGGCTGAAGATAGGTTGGAGGAAGATGGGCAAAGCGCCAATGTCACACCTGCGGTCCAAGTGATAGATATGTAGCTTGACAGAACTGTCCAGAGAAGGGCTCACGAGATATACTCTGAAGTCATGACCATCGGTCAGGGAGTAATCAAGGAACGGCGCAAAAGGTTGGTTGTTTTTTCCGGGCACGAACACGCACAACGGCGCCAACATCCAGCCTCCACCATTCAGCCCATCACTCACCGCATGGCCCGGTTTGACAACAATCAACCCAATTCTTGCACAAACAGCATTCTGCCAGAGCCGATCTGCGCCGTTTGATTCGTAGCATGTCCATGGCAAGGCCGCGTGACCCCAAACGCGTGGTGCGCCCAGCAAGGAGAAAACATGGCACAACGTCATTGGCAAAACCGGATCATCACGAAGATTGCGTCCATCTAGGGTGACCACATCAGCCTCGACCTACCAGAATGCGGTTCTTGGTCAGGGCCAGAGCCACGCCAACGGGTGGGCGTGAGTCCATAATTCGTGGCGAGGCCACGCCTACGAGTACGAGCCTAGGAACAACAAATTGGCGAAGCTTGGCCGCCAGCGAGGTTGAGTGGTTGATCGGGAACATTAATTATGACGTACGTGCAAGGCTGAGTGGTAAGTGGTCGGTGGTCACGTTGGCTCTGGGCCAGGCCTTGGCATGCTAGCCGCATTCTCTGCTGACCGCGTATACGGTGAGGCTCCTCGAACGCTCAGCTTGCGTAATTCAGCACTCCACGCATCTACTTGGGACGGGGGCCCGTATTTATTCGTCTGGCTTATCTGACAGGATCCAATACCGAGTGTGACTTTTTCGCTCGCACGCTCCAGCACGCGGACAAGCGCTTTATAAACCCAGGGCTCCCATAATATGTACCACCGCCTGCGGCCTTAGGTAGTTCAACTAACACCGATGTTTCAGAAGGACTCGAGTCCCAGTGGTGTTCGTATAGTCTCTGTCAGAATTGAGTTGTGAACTGAAACCTGCGGTCAGCATCGTGGGTTCCATTTGACAGCAGCCTGAGAGGCGAGAAGGAAGGCAGATATCTATTGTATCGATATTGGACCGTAGGTATGAAACATTGAAATGTTTGGTATATATGAGATATAAATAGCAGACTCTTCAGCTGGACCATCCACTATGCATCTACCAACAAGTTCCTGTGATCTAGCAACGCCCTCACCTCACAACGACCGAAACACAAAACCCAGACACTTTCCAAGTCCAAGGATGCTCTTTTTCCACACCTAAATTGCAGCCTCTAGGCCTCTTGGGCTTCGTCCCTACTCTAGCTCTGCTCGGTCTCACCGCGAGCACAGCAACCGTCGCCGCGGCCTCCTCCCTCAAATGCAACACACTCATCCCTCCCAGCCCGCCAAATTTCGCCGTCTCGGAAATGCAACAGATGGCCGATGAACTCTCCCAAAACATTGTTACGGGGGATATCTTCGACGACCTCGGACTGAAGCCCACGCCGAATTCCGCGCACTCGATCACACTTGAATCTGTCTGAGGAATGGGTTCCCGTTTACGGGCACGCATGTGAAGCAGACCGACATTGCGACGAATTTGAATGGATGGATCAGACATGTTGTAAACGCGAAGATAGGTGTGAGGGCGGGAACTCGGTGGTCACGGGCGATACGGGCATCACGGCGGCGTGGGAAACGGCTGATGCGGGCGACCTTTGTCGTGCTTAGGATGCATGACTGGCGTGGTATCTGGAGGGGGGAGGGGTGAAGGGGGAGGGTAGACATGGAGAATCGAGACGGCGGGTCTCAGCGAGAACTGATAGAACCTGAATTTGAAATGTGTGTCTTGGATAGATGTGAAGAGTGTAAAGCTTGCGTGTAGCTGGACCACAGAGTCTGAGAGAGGCTCGAATCCACGTACATGCGGTAGTGAGTCCCAGCCAGGCTTCTGAGATAGATACTCGAGAGGCGGAGGCGATGGCGGCGGGAAACACCTTGTCGTTTCTAGCGAGTGGCTGCGGAGGCATGTCGCATGTTCAAGCCACATCTCGCTTTCTTTTTTGCGCTATAACTTTCGTGTGTCATGCCACAAGCATAAAGGCCTTCCTTTATTCGTAAAACCAGAGCATACTCCTTACCGTCACGTCAACTCAATTCGCCTGAAGCGCTCGCGCAGCCTCCTCGACCTCAGGTCCAAAGTCCAAAGGACCACCGAACAAAATCTGCCGGGGCTTGTCCAGGATGATGCTGGTGATCATGACTGTCCGTCCTGCCGCATCCGACCATTTCTCCTTCAGGGCCGCAGACTGCATCTTGGGGTAGAGATCGTCAGCCAGTGCAGCCTCGTCCTCTTTGAAGTTAGGGTCCGTGTAGTCCCATGCATCTGCCAGAGCTTTGGAGTTCTTGGTGGCGCTGGGGGGGAGTAGCGGAACGAGGTACTGCTCGAACGTCGAGACCTCGAAATCCAGGACGTTCCACAGCGTCGCGGGCATCTTGGAGCGGTCAGCCAGAGCTCGTTTGGATTTGGCGACTACGGTCTTGGGGTGGTTGTAGAGGGCTCGAAGAAGTGCGGCATGCTTAGATGCTGCTTCGAACCGTTCTTTGGGTGTTACTGTCTGGCCTGGCATATTGTCTGTAGGCACTTGGGTTCGTAGACGAGGAAGATAGATAGGACAGTTGAGTGGTGTTCTCGTCAAATGGAATTCTTAGTTTGGGGAGAAATTGAGGGGTGTTAGGGCCCTGACCCCTCAGGCAGAGTGGAGTGGGTTTTCGCTTACTCGTAACTGTGAGCATGCGAGACTGAAACGCGTGGTACGACGCGTCCGCCCCCTGGTGCACCGCGTTGGGTGCGTGACAAGCAACTCAACACTCCGCCGTAGATTCAACCCATCCTTGGTTTGGTCGACGAGAAGGTTCGCGCTGCTGGGAGGAAGCCACAATTTAATGACGGCGCCTCCCCGCACGATGGATGCAGGAACAAAGGTAAGAGTACAACGCGAGCTGAGGTTGTGTGAGAGTACTCAACTCCCTGCCAACCTAATTGCAGCAGAGCTCGCGACAAAGAAGGGCTTTTTCTAGGACATTTGGTAGAAAATTACATGATATTATGAGGGTAGCAGGAACTCACTTCGCTTCCTGCCAGTGACGCACGTACTAGTGTCTAATGTCGGATGCCGGAGGGACAACCAATGCAATGCACTCCAGCCAACAACACAGCGCCATCCCTGCTCCTGCTCCTGCTCCTGCTCCTTTTTGTGGGGTATCGAATAAGACAATCCGCGGGTATGAAAAGACGACGACTATTTGCCAGCAGTAAACCAGGCAGTGGCTCTATCCAGGATGGCCTTGCCGCCAGTTTCAATCACATCTCCGTGGCAAGGGATCACTCTGTCGTAGTCCCATGCCTTGATTCTGTTGGCGGACTCGGTGAAACCTTGCCTGTCTTTACCAGCCGCAGCATACCACAAGAATCGCTTCTGCCAGGTTATTTCGCCGCGAGTATTCATAATCCCGCCGAAGAGCTTGGTCAACAACCCAGAACTGGCACTGGTGCCAGTTTTGGAGAACTGCTCGGTGGCGGGTAGGTTGAAGAGCAGGTCGGCTTCGATCAAGGTTCGAGTGGGTTTGTGTAGGAAGACAAGTTCCTTGTTGGTGTGGGAGTGGAAGTATTCAGAGGAGAACTCGGCATCGAATTCGGGGGAGATCTTCAGATCGAGTTTATTGCTGGCCGAGAAGACGTGGGAGAATTTGAGTCCTTTGGTGTCAGGGTTTCCTTCTCTCTTTTCGGGCAGGCCTTCCATTCCAATGACTTCAGCATCGGGATATTCAGCCGCCCAAGTGGACAGGAAGATGTGGTGCTCGATATCTGGGGCCACAATATACTTGATCGGTCCGAGAGCCCGCACTTTGTCCTTGACGGCAGGCGTCAATGCCACAGGAGAGAAGACTGCGACGTTTCCGGTCTGAAGCTTGACCAGTGTCCCGCGCCCGCCAATCTTGATATGGCCGAATCGTAAAAATGGAACGCTTAGAGTGGTGATGGTCGGGGTGATGTCTCGAATGACCATCACCTTTTCCGGGTCAGAGGGAATCAGAGACTTGGATGACTTGGGGGTAGTCATTGTGGATAGTAGGTTATGATAGAGACGACGGCGAGGGCGAGGATGATGGAGAAGAGGAGGCACGGTTCGACGGTACAGATGTACAGAGGCCTGTGGACTGGAGATGATCAAGGAGGGAAGTAGGCTGGCGTTGAGAAAAATGGAGCGTCTCATGAACAGCGCAGGAAAGACACAAGATATAGAATAGATCGAGATGGGAGGCTAGTTGCTTCGTTTCGTATCTCAAATTGCCCCTCTGCCCGAGTCAACTTGTGGCTGGCATGACAAAGAGAATGCTAGCAAGGTAGAAGTTGCTAGTATGCCGGTGACATGTGGCCATTGCTGATGTGATGCATCCAGGGCGCAGGGACAAGGTATGTACGGAGTACTCGTAACGTCATGGACTCATGGCCCCTCTGGCCTTCGTGGGTTCAAGTGCGTATGGAGCACTCCGAGTCCGTACTCCGTATAGCATTGAGAAACCATCAAATTGTGGATATCCATAAATGCCTCGGCGCGGCAGGAAACTGTCATTAATTATTCTCCTGGTGCCCTGTTTCGGTGAACACGGACTCAGCTGCTCTTCGAGTTCTTGGTGTTTTAAGCCACAAGAACCTCCCACCAAACACCAACGCTGTGTCAGTTAGTCAGCGCCTCTTGAGCAGACGACCAAGAGCAGCTAACACGGACCATTGGAGCCTCTTCCAAGGCGCTTGGTCGCTTGGGGTACTTGGTCTCCCATCCAGCAATTACAAGTTCAACTGCTGAGATAATGCTGGCCGGGCCCAGGCCTCGCTCCTCCGGCCGTAATTCAAGCTATTTGGAAGAGCGCTCTCTAATTAAACGAGGTCTGTGCCGATGCAAACACCAAGCTCCCACCAGGGCCGCCACTCGCACTCCTCGTGCTCTGGTAGTAATCGATTACTATCACTGACCGGAACACTTCCGTTTGGGCAAGGGCCTTTTCCTCCTTGCCCCGTGCCCGGAAGCCGTCGGAGGCAACCACACATCTGAACATTTCTAGTGGCACCTTTACAAGGCACTCCGGACTCCGTGCTGCCTACTGCTAGATTACTAGTGCTGAATCAAATGCTTGCCAAAGGACAGAGTTGGCGGGAGGAGTGTCTGCTCATAGCCGCCCTCCCTATGAAATTTGGAATTTAGTACGCGCGGACAGACAATGCGGGGCAATAGCAATAATGGGAGCCGAGATAAGGCTGGTTGCTCGAAAGTTGCTGAGGGAAGGAACGATAGCTGAGATGGGCGCTTGCAACCCATGACTTTCGAAGGTAAGGAAGGAACGAAGGAACAACTTGGAAAGCGCTATGTGATGCCACACAATGCCATCCCCCTTGCGACCGCCCTCAATCATCATGTTCACAAACCACCATATCGATATCCAATGCGCCTATCTATCACCATCACAGTGCAGCCCGACCCTGTACGACCTTGTTCCTCCACCATGAAATCCGCACTCGAACATGAAGATTGCCAGGTGCTCCATGGTCTACAGCACCGCTCCTCAGCCTCAGGGGGCATTGTTGTGGATGATCAAGAAGAAGACCCTGCCGTGGGAGCGGCAGCGGCAGGTCATACTGAAGAGGGCACGGTAAATACACCCCTCTCAGTATGGTGATCGACGAAATGACCATGGCCCAGCAGTCATTCGAACGTCCAACCCCAGCCCGAGGGACAGTTGAACGATTCATCGCCGAACGCAAATCTAGACGTGCTTGGATGTCTCCTGGTCTCCTCCGACAAATCATCCAACTTGTCTCCGTTGCCAGCTCCTGCGCCTTGCTCATCCCTTACATGCACCGCTCACGAATGAAAATGTCCGTCCAGTGCGAAACCTGCAAAGCCAATGCCTTGGTCGAGTACGAGAATAATCTCACTCAATGCGAAACGATAGCGGGCGCAAACTTCAATCCACGAGGCGGCACTGTTGGTCTGAATTGGCGCGAGGTGTTTACGATCATGTGTTTGTCCTGCGCATGGCAGTATTTGACCTGGCTATTTCAGGATACGCTTTGTACCCGCATCTTCTCTCCCAGCCGCGAAAAAATGGATTAAATCAAAGGATAGAGGCTTGCCAGGAGTAAGACAGCGGAGCCTAATGCCACACTGATCACGCATCCTAATTCCACAAAACAACAGGACATGCCGTTCATTCATATTTCTACATGTGGTTGTCATATCTATCATCAAACGCCGGTCCTCCCATGCCTATTATTCACAGATTGGTATGTGTGTCACTCTCCTTCATATCCTCAAGAATGCCGCTTCCAGCACAGACTGCCCGCCTCCCACGGGAAAACTTGTTCAAAATCAACCTAGTCCAGTCATCTTCATCCTGATTATGCAGCAGTAACTCCTCATCCAAAAGAACGTATGCCGACTTTTCAACTCGCGACTCCGCATACACCTGATCTTCATAGGCATCCGAAGCAACAGCCGAAGCAACCAGCTTCCTCATCTCCTTCCTCGGAATTTGCAGTCCTTTAGGCGTATACAGTAGTACATCAGGGTTATTCCCAGAAGTCGCACTTAGTGGCGCCCAAGATTTTCTCAGAATTGATGACGCCAACGCCTCATCCAGTGCTCTTACGTCCGTTGCCATGCCAGGCGATCGAAGGAATAATGCTCGATCGTAGCCCCATCGAGTCCATTGCAGTTCTCCCAGAAGCTGAGCATTCACTTCCCAACTGTCGCTGATCTGCACTGGGTGGTATATGAGGCTGTATTGCTCTTGGATGTCCCTCATGAACTTCAGCACCGAGGTATGCTGATGTCTCGAACTTGATTCCCATGTAGAGGGATATAACAGTACAACCGATGGCTTTACTGCGAGAGAGGATAATTTTCTATGCTCTTCCGCAAATAGGAGAGCCGAGCAAAGGTCCGACGGCTGGAGCAGTGCAAACATGTATGCAAGATGCTCATACAGTCGCTCATCCGATGATTGAAATCGCTGCTGGGCGTCTGCTTGACCCTGCCCTCCAGGTGGTTCGTTCCCGAGCGCCTGCTCCCCTCTGGTCATATCTACTGGAACTTGGATGAAACCAGACTCATGACGAGGTCGCTGGGATAATGGCTCATCGATTGCCAAAGGCCGCCCGGATCCATCCTGTGACTCTCCGATCACAGCTTCAACCGTTTCATTCTCCTGGTGTCTAAACTTGGCTGGCAATGTAGGCACTGGCTTTCGTTCAGCCGGTTGGCGTATGGCTTCCTGTAACGATCTGACTGTCTGTTGCTGGAGAACATAGCCGGACAGAAACAGCAAGAAGGTAAAGGTGCAAACCACCCCGCTGGATATTACAACTGACACGGCTGACGATGTTAAGAGCACCATGGTCGTGTGCAGTGCAGGGCTCAATTGGTGGTCCCTAACCCGTGTTCAAAGCGGGATGTAGCACGGGCTGTAATTGTGGTCAACTATTTCTTTTTTCGGAGTTGATAAAGTAGATCCTGGATGATGCAGGTCTAGATTTCTTTCTTCGTCACTCTCTCTCACTTGAGAATAATATATGTATGTGCTTTGTATTTGCAGGATAAGTGTCCAGTCAGCGCCTTGAAGTCGGTCAAGAATCCAATGTTGACAATTCCGTTGTGACGGACAACCGCCGAGCCTTGGCACTCATGACGTCGATGTCCCTCGAGCTACCGATGAAATTCTGTGGGTGCGCGTCGAGCAAAAGTACATACAATTCATTCAGTTCATCCACTCCTAATCAGTTTGGACTCGCTGCGACTATTGTGCTCAGGGCCCTGAAGATATCAAGATGACTCACCGCGCCGATGCGTCCAACACTCTGGACAACCGGGGCTACTCGGGGCCACTGATTCGAGGCCAGAACCCTGCCCTCCTACTCGAGACTGCGATGCGCGACCGAATCACAGACTCCCTCTACTGGAAAGAACAATGTTTCGGCCTGAACGCAGCGACTCTATGCGACAGAGCGGTAGAACTGACCTACATAGGCGGCACGTACGGCGTAGCAATGAAACCCTCACCCTTCATCTGCCTAGCCTTCAAACTCCTCACCCTCGTCCCGGACAAAGAAATCATCCTAGAATACCTGAACACCGGCGGGGAGGAGTGGAAATATCTACGTGCACTGGCGGCATTCTACGCGCGATTGACTTTCGACCCCGTCGATATCTACAAGACGTTGGAACCGTTTCTCGAGGACTCGAGGAAACTGAGGCAGAGGAGAAAGGAGTCTTATGTTCTTATACACATGGATGAATTCGTAGATAATCTGTTGACTAAGGATCGTGTGTGTGGCACAACCTTGTGGAAGTTATCCGCGAGACAGTTGTTGGAGGATCTGGACCAGTTAGAGGAGCGGGTGAGTCCGTTACAGGCTGAGCTTGATGCGATGGAAGAAGATGAGGAGGACAATGACAATGACGACGCGGTGCTGGAGGGTGGGAATCACAACGGTACTGCCAGTGAAAATGGAGGGAGTCCGAGGTCGAGGAGCAGGAGCCAGAATAGAAGCAGAAGTCGCTCCGAAAGTGATTGATTGAATCAATTCAGCTCGTCGTTTGTCTATGGTTACTCAACCCGCTCTCTGAAATCCTGGAGCTACAACAAAACGAATGAGTCATCGTCCTTCTTCGATGGCTCAGATGGGGTTGGCTCGGTCGCTGCGGTGTCCAAACTCTCGACTCTGGTTTCCTCATCAACTCCCAAGGGGGGGATGTCCAATGCTTGCAATCGGATCAGATCGATCAATGAGGTACTGTCATGGCGCCGGTCCCAGGTTGGATGCACAATGTTTCGCTCAGACATTTCTCGTTTCTCCAGTATCGAGCCACTCTTTTCATCCTCGACGGCGGCAAACGCCGAATCAACATCGCTGTCACCTTTCATTTCATCCTCGACAGCCTTCTCATCCAGACCCAATGGACTCTCCAGTACCGCTTCGCCAACGTCAGAGTCTTCTGCGGCTAAACTTGGTGAGTGAGGTGCCCTTGGCGATTTCTCTATCACCAGACGCAATACCGACTCGGGGGCGTATGAACTGTTGCTTTGGAAAGAGTGCACCGATCCGCCATCAGAAACATTGTCGTCGTCCTCGCCAGAAACCCAATGACCCTCTTCGACGGAGACAAGGTCTCTATCTCTCCACACCTCCCGCCTCAAGAACTGCTTCCATTCGGAAGAATCAGTATGCTCATCAAGCAATTGCACCATACTCGGGCCCCCGATATCTGTATTCACCACATTGAGCAAGGTAACTGAAAACCCATCTCCACTGGTCGGAAAATAGCGACCCGCATACACCCTCACAGGCCAAACATTCCAATCCTTCTGCAGTTGCTGTACAGTCTTATGTACCAACACCGCGAAGCGATGTTTCTCAATCCTATCAAAGCCATTGACAAGTAGCACGGGCTCATTCGAATTCACATTGACGGTGTGTGAACTAGGTGTGCTCTTATCAAGCAAGCCTCGCAACATCAGCTCAATCGTCCGCTGCATATCCATCTGATCGTCCTCGGCCCGGGGAGGCATGGTCTCCAGCCCAGCCTCCTCGCCTACTTGCGTCGATGCACAGGTCATCATGTTGCTGGTGACGAGACCGCCGACTTTTCGGATGATGGAGTCTTCGTAGCCGTGTCGGGCAAGGGCATCGCAGATTTTCGCCGCGAGGACGCTCCCCGCGCCTGCGCGAGGCGTGCTGCTGTTGCAGCTGCCGATGAGCTTGTCGTCGTCATCAACCCGCTGATCCCGTTGGAAGCGGACCGTGTCTTCAACCTTGAAGCCGTAGTGAGCCGGGAGCTGGAAGAAGGCGCTCTCGGGTCTTAGATTCGTTGAAGCCATCTTGTGAATCTCGGTGTGGGGAGATAAAAGATAAACGGCCGGCGGGCGTGTCTGAATGATCAGACCCCCTCCTGAAGTAGATTCTGCAAAGCAGCCAAGAGATCCTGGATCTCTTCTCAATGTGAGAGACACACTTCTTCCACGATAAATTGGAATCCTCAAAAGCAGGTTCTTCTTCCTGTCTTCGGAGAGTCCCGTGAAAAGCACGTGTAGGTCGCTGAGCAGATTGTCGGGTTTGTTCGTTTGTTTCCTACCTTTGGTTGATGGTCGGATAGGTTCACTATCTTTTCACTTTTCGTCTCCCAGAGACCTGCTGCCAGTGAGTGACTCACGTCGGGTCACCTGCAAAGACCCACGGGAACGAGACGAGACGGTCAGGCAGAAAGTTCAGGCTTGGTCAGGCAGACACCTGCGAGCTCACTCCTCGCCACTGGTCAGCCTTGGATCCTCGGTACCAACTGCCGGAGTTGCTCGTATCTATCTGGATTGAAGCTGACAAAGTCCAAAACTGGCTGAAAGAAAGAGGGAACAAAAAGGGTCGATGAAAGATAAGTTAGAAGCAAGACAGTGAAAGGTGCCGGGAGGAGAAAAGACTGATTGAATAACCAACCACCTTGAGATTGGAATGCGCTTGCCAGTCAGCATCTAATCCTAGTGTGGGTCGAATGTACATAGGATCTAGGAATTATATATGACATGTGTCCGACAACTGGGAGACGATCCCTCGACCAATTCCAAGCGAGATCATACGTGTTTGGGATGGCGGTTCTTTGGTTCCAGCTCCTATTATCAATGCATTTGAATGAATTGATAAGGCAAATCCAATGGCGTCGCGTTGTAATGGACGGACGCCGTGGAGGGCCAGAAAATACGTATGCACGAGATCCTCGCAAGATTGCTGCTTCGGTAGGACAGTCCCAACCAGTTACTACTATGTACAGGAAGTGGTGAATGATGCTTGGTCCGCATATGTTTGGTTCGGGCCCACGCCTATCCGACAACTACCCCAACGTTGATGGGCGCGGCGCTGGTTTATCAACTTGCCGCAGTAGAGCGACTTTCACATGTTAATCAAGATCATCTGCGCGCACTGGGCTCAACACACGTCTAGCGCAAGCAGGGTCATCGATGGGCGCCGTGGTTGCGAGGTGAGCGGGGAGGGACGAAGCAATGGATGACGTTGGGTTGGGAACCGGCTGCCGATCCTTTTGCCTTCCGCCGTCCCTTTCCTTCTCCTTCGTGGTTGGGTGATCACTGATCAGTGATCCCTCTTTTTCGGGACTACATGATGCGCAGTGTCTCTTTATAGCACACGCACTGCGGAAGCCACGCCTTTGGAAATCGGCTGGAATAGAAATGAAGAGACCGGATCGTGTATGGATGGCATGCTCTCAGTGAGACTGTCGTAGACAACCGACGCGCATGGTCACAGTGAGACAAGAGGAAGAAGCATGAGGAAGACTACGAAACGAGGAGAGGTTCGAAATGATATCATTTTTGGTGTCAACTTCTGACGAGCGATGTGATGTCGCCCTCCCACCTGTATAGGTCATGAATTTTTGGTCGTGCCATCGCACAAGGTCCCAGCATCTGGCTCTCTACCGTATTTGGAAGCCAGTCTCTGCAGAAGAGAACAACTCTTGCCCCGGTCGCATGCGGAAGAATGCTTGAAACGAAATTAAAGCCTGGTGACGTGTGAGGTCGCGCTTGATGAATAGCGAAGTAGAATCTAGTATGAGCGAAGGATTCGATGAAAAGAGATGTGAGCGAGAATGCTTGCCAGGTCGAAAAAGCGGGGGTCGTAGTCGACAGTGCCAATGGGAAGGGAAGTTTGAATGTGTTGTATGGTCGAAGGAGCGATCTCTTCTTAGACCTGCATGTGATGGGGGATTCTAATGTTCATCGTCTTCATTGTAGTCTCATTGTCGTCGTTCTATCATGCATGCTGCCCCGGCATGCAACTGAAGCCATTGTGAAGCAGCGAAGCAGACTGCGCGGTCAATCAAGGCCGACCAGCAATGTCAACCAGAGTACTCCTTGGCAGCGAAGCCTTGCTTCTTGATCCATTTTTCCTGCCAGCCAGGGAAGTAGGGGCTCTCCTCGAGAGTATGCACGGTCCAGTTCTTCTCTATCACACCATTCTCCTTCTGCTCTCGCTCGTATTGCTCGAGTGCTGGAACAGTCACGTGTTCGACGTGCCATGTGTTCTTGTACTTCATCAAGTTCTCCTTACCTTCCTTGACCACCTTGAGGATCAGGGATGGGACATATGGCTCGTCTCGGAACTCTGTGATTGGGGTGAACAAAGCCTTGAAATTGAACACGATGCCACCAGAGAGAGGCAGGCGGCGAAGGGTTTGCCAGTCAACTCGGAGATGGACGCGTGACAGGTCAAGGTCTGGAGATTGGAAGTCGCGATACTTCTCATGTGGATCGCCTGGGGGCATGTATAAAGGCTGATCGACTTCGAGACCCCATGAGCCACGCTGGATTGGCTTTTGTGGAGGCATCTTGGTGAAGAATCTGTGAGGTGTTAATATCGTCGACGAGTAAATGGATGGCTGATAGGGAGCCCAAAGAGGGCAAGGCTTAGTATTCTGTGCGACGCACCTGTCCATGCTAAATTGCATTTTCTCCTTGTAGTCTGGGATTGGTGCATGGATCTGAGGCAAAGACATTCCGATCTTGGTGCCCACATTCCACCCGAGAGCCGAGCAGATCACACCCGCACGGAAATGGTAGTAGCCAGTTTCAGGATTGCGTAGTGTAATAGCAAAGTCTTCGGGAACATTGTCCAAGATAACCAATAGAGGGTGTTTGGCAGACACGTCCTGCTTGGTTCCAAGAATCTTGTTTTCAAATGTTTTCTTGTCGTCGTGCAGATGGAAGTACTGGGGATATCGCGCACAAAGAAATTGGATGACCATCTCCATAAGCTCTTTGCATGCTAGTTCTGATCCTGGTAGGCTTTGTAGCACCGACTCGCCGTGCTCGGCATACAAGCGTTTGCGTTCAGCAATTCGTTTGACGTATGTGTTTTCCAGCTCGAGCCACCAATCCGTTTCCATCTTGGTCAGAGCTTGGAAGAAGGTTAGTCGGAAATGTCTTTGAGACAGTTCGGCACACTTACACATGGTCTGATGGTACGCCCAGCGAAACGGGCGATATGGTCTTGGAAGAGCAGTCTGAATATCATGTTCAGGGTAAGGTTCCGGAAGAGGCACTCCACTGAGGGCCGAGTAATTTGGGAAGTCGCCCAATGCACGAATTTCTTTCACTGAATAACCTGTGAAGTTATATTTGCCGGGTTCACAAGTCCTGAAATCTTCTTCAAAGCCCATGATGGATCTGTGCCAGTTCTCTTTATCGAAGGAGAGGCCACCAAGAGCCTCACGCTGATTGGCAGGTAGATCGGCAGCAACCACCTCCAAGAGATCCCTGGTCAAAGGTGGGAAGGTGTTCACATATTCACTGGAAGACGGTGGGGAGTTTTTGGGTTCTTTCTTGTCAGGCGAGACAGATCGTGGAGGCGTATTGGCAGTTGACGCTCGACGACCTCGTAATTTCAATCTTCTGAAGATTACATCCTTCTGGCGTTGATTCAAGGTCAGGAAGGAAATCGCAACCATGCCCAGTGCCAGGCCGGCATAGAGTAAGAAAGGTCCCTGAGTCAGAACCGCCATGTTGTTGCGTGGGCTTTGCCGCGTAGGTTGATTGGATATAGTAGAAGATTTGCCAGATCAACAAGAGAAACAGAGTGTGGATTCTGAGAAGTTGACACCAATGATCTCGCAAGTCAGAGCCAAGTCGCGTGAGGCATACAGGAGACGAGAATGGACAGTGGCCAATCCAAGTTGATCAAAACGTGAAGCAACACTAGACTTATGAGGCAGCCAGTACAGCGGCTTGTGAAGAGAGCAGGTGAAGGGACAGGTATATATTCACGTATCAAGCCGTGAAGGTTATCTCAGAAAGGACAGACCAAGAAAGAGGCTGTACCAAAAAGATCCAGCTCAATGGAGGGCGTTCAAGGTAGACGGTTCCAGATATCAATCAGTTATCAGGAGATGTCTCACAAGACCAGATTAAGGAGCTTTCGAAGGGAGCGTGCCAACTGGGCAAGCGAGGTATCCTTAAGCAACGGACGAGAGAGGCTATGAGCCGAAGATATAGGTGGGTGGTAGAAACAGGGTTTCTCCACGCGACCGCTATCATAAACCCGTCATCCTGGTGGGAGGCACGGCGTTCACCAAGGGAGGTTCCACCTTTGCATCTGTCCAAATGTGCCAATCGCAAAGGCTTCTCGAACAAAGATCGCGGTGGTTTGCAATAAACAGATCGCAGGACTGGCAGCGGTGTCGTCCGTGTCTACTTACCATGACGAGCCGAGAAGGAGCGACCAATGCGCAATGCGCCACGCTGCAGTCACCCTTGAATCTTCGGTGATGGAGGAGATCTGTACAGCGTGCTACGTACCATCACCGTTGAAAGGAACGTCAATGGAGTCCTTGGAGTCGATGGAGTCAATGGAGGGGGTGGAAGCGGTGGAAACAGTGGAAGGCGCCCTGGCATTGGGACGAGGGGGAAGGCGCTATCGGTTGGCTGCGGACAGGCTTACCAGAAGAGGGTTAGCCCACATTGCAGAGGCGATAACAAGCCCTCCGGCCGACAATATTGTCTCTCATTCGTCTACACGCTCTCCCATGTCTTTTAAACTCGGCTTCCCCTCGATCCTTACTCCTTCGGGGAAACATTTCCTGTTGTCTATCTCGACTTGGAGAGACTGAGACTGCAAGGCACCGCGAGCTGGTCACGAGTTTGGCATGGGCGTCAAAGCGGAAGTGACGTTAAACAACCAGCGTGAAGGCTGACTTCGTCCAATGTGCCACGAAAGCCACCTCAAGACGAGTATGTATGTGTAAGACCGTCTGTCAGTCTCCTGGAGCAAGCACTAGAGATCTTTTGTATCCCTCGAGTTGCTAGGTACTCCGCACTTGTACACACCAACCACCACCTCACATTACACCAATCCGACAGAAGCCTATCAAGTCCACCATCCTCGTGCGACGGTGCACAACTGTTGCTGGTGATTGCGACCGGCTGGTCGGCATGTTCTGTAACAAGGCTGCAACGCAAAGGTCTTGTTTGTGTAGATCCATGTGACCTTGTTTCTGTGACACGCTCACCTGGCGGAAGTGGCGGAGCAGACCAAGGCCAACTTGGAGGATTTCACTTCCAGCACTTTGGTTCAACTGCTTTGTGCGACCCTACAGATCGTTCCAGTACGCGCCTCAAACTCATCGAACCCATCGAACCCATCGAACCCCTTCATGCGCCATGCTTTGAGATATGAGTTGGAGTCGAATCACGCCGCACTGCTGTGGATTCGCTCTGCTAGCTTCGCAGTCTTCCTGCTGGGTCAACGGCATCTATTATCCATGGCATCTCTCCCCACTTCTATCGGTGGATAACATGGTTCCCAAATTGGACTCGTGCATTGGTGGGACGGGGAGAGAGCTATTTTCGCGAACAGAAGCACAGCGTGCTCTCTAGCCAAGTTTCACACTCTGCAGCAGTATCTCCAGCATAATCTGGACCTCTGCGTAGCCATTTTTTCTGCATATATTGTCTAGAAGACAGTATTCTTCGCTGGAGGTAGTAGACTGAGGAGGCTGAGAGAGAGACCTGCCATAGACTCTGCGGCATGTTATGGTGGTTTGTCGCTTAGGAGGAGCCCTTCCAGCTCCTATCTCGCTGAAGCACATCTATGCGCAGAATTATCTAAAGATGACAGACGACCATCATCCCAGTCCATGCAAGAAGGATCATTTTGTCCACCGGGGCGTCGCTACTTGTTACTCATGAACAACGTTCCGCATGAACAGGTGTTCTTCAGCTGCCTGGCGTTACAGTCTCTGAAAGAGAATCGAGACCAAATTTCATCACCATGATGATTGCGTTTGTGGATTTGGACCACAGCTTGAGGAGACTCACCTACACAAATCCGTCCTATCACGAGCCTTCACGACCCGCGCCCCAGATGGTTGAAGTAAGAAGATACAACCGTTCTGCGGCCACAACCAAACTTCTGTGACAGCATTCTCTCCAACGTACTACGAAAAGTAGAATGAGCGAAGTCTATCGGGCAACGTCAGTACAACTGCCTATAACGGTCGCATACCTCCTTCCATGCAGCTCTACTGGCCAGTTCACCGACTTTTCGAGTGCGAAAGGGTCTGCGCTGAATTCGTGTGATGTCTGGGATTGGCGGAAAGTGCATCCTCTCGTGCCGGATAGGGAGAGTGCCACTACCACCCTCTGAATCAGGGATCATCGTTATAGGTGTGCTACAGAGATGATAAGGCAATTGTGTCATTTCGTCCGTTCACGAATCTCTTTGAAAAGAGCGAGAGGGCTTCCAAATTGCCATGGTGCAATCAGTCAAGTTGCGTGACAACAAATTACGTACCCTCTACCACTACCAGCCAGTAACACAGTCAACGTTTGCAAACAGGAAGTAGGAAAGGTAAGACCTTTGTCGTTAAGGAATTATGGCGTGGTAGGGTCCGGGCATCAGATCGCTTCCTCCTCTCTTGCCATACCACTAGGCACTCACTCGCCAGAACTCATATCTTTCCGGAATGGAGTCTGTATGCATAAATATATCACAATAGGGAAACGCTGGCCGGCATCAGAACGGTCAACAAGTTATCCTAGCCACTAAAACCAGGACTGTTGTTTGCCATGTTGTGTAATGCGTCCCCACGTGCCAACCCATGTCGATGAACCGAAATGTTCGCTCGCCCTCTGTGTCAAGGACCAGATTCAAGTACTCAGCACCAAGAACAGCCAAACCCGTGTTAGGTACGGAACGCGCTGAATATCACACCCTCGGCGATCTGAACTCAAGTTCATGTGACAACCTCGCTGTCCTCATCAAACTGCCTTGGACCTGTAGGGCTTTGTCATATCGAGCACTGGGGAAAGACTATCCGGTTCACAGACTTTGAGACTCATCATTGGCCTTTTCTCGTTCTACATGCATGCAGGTGAGACGCTGAGATACCATGCCCACGTGTACGGAGAACCCAAGCCCGCAAGCGCCAAGTGCCGGGGGCCCAGATCTTGTTGCCGTGGATGTCCTTCCATCCCAGACCTGCCAATAAATGTCACTCCATCTTTGTTTACGTCCTGGGGGATTCCCCAGAGGAATAGGATCGCCTAAGTGGTGGGCCTGGGCCTCCTGTCCGTAGGTGCAGAAGTCTGCTATCGGCCAGTCAATAACTCCAGACCCCAGCACAAATCGAGTCGTCAAGTCCACGAATATCTCTATGACTTCTATCTCCAATCCACAGTTTCCGAACCAAGCGGGGGTAGGTATCATGGGATCCTCCAGAGCCTCCAGACCCATCAAATTGCAATCAAAGCCAACCTATTATCTGAGAGCCGTACTCCACCACCACTAAACTCTGGAAGGTCGGAGAGAAGGGTGATGGCTTCCGCTGAATTTACCGGCTATCCCGTTCAGGGTGTGCATCAGTCTAGAGGCCTCTGCTTGGATCAGATTATTCGTCATTCTCACATGGTTTTAGCGACCTCGTCTGAAACGGCGATTTGACTTGCTTGAACCTAGGATTACCTTCTACAAAAGAATAGGCAGGTCATTGCGAGGTACTCTGGATGCATCAAGAGCGGGACAGCAGCGCAGTTTCATTACTCGCTGGGCCTTGCTTGTACCAAAGGGATCTCATGATCGTCTCCCTATTTGTCCCACCATAACCATATCCTCAACCTTTATGTATCAACAGCATCTAGCCGTTGCATCTGCAGGAACAGCGGATTATCAGACTGTCTTGCAATACTGAACTTCCTGTGGGCTCTGAATAAAGGACTGGTTGCAAACGAACGAACGAGCATATCAAGCCAGCAACCCCTTCGAAACTCAACAGTTATCTCATACTCGCTTTGCTGTGCTTCGACTGTCGTTCTACGATGAATACGGACACCAAGATCCTCATCATCGGAGCCGGTGCCTTTGGGACATCCACAGCCTACCACCTCGCCCAGCGAGGGTATAAATGCATCCGGGTGCTAGACCGCTATGCACCACCCTCGTGCGAAGCAGCATCCACCGACATCAGCAAGGTGATTCGGAGCGACTACAATGAACCACTGTACGTCCGCCTCGGGGTCGAAGCCATCAACGCTTGGAAAACGTCCGAGCTCTACAAGGGCTTGTATCATGTTCCCGGTTGGGTGCTGAGTGCCAAGGAGCTTTCCGTGCCGTTTGTCCAAGGCTCGATTGAGACCAGTAAGCGCCTGGGAGTACAAGGCATTGAAGAATTAACCACAGATCAAGTTCGCTCGCGGTTTCCCATGGTGAACGGCGCCCTGGACGATTGGAATATCAATGTGTGGAACCCGAGTGCAGGATGGGCTAACTCAGGGGAGGCTTTGTGCCAGCTCGCGCTGGCGGCACAAGAGAAAGGAGTCGCCTTCATCTCGGGAGCTGGCGGTTACGTGCGGGATCTAGTATTGCTGAAAGACGGGCAGTGCACCGGCGCGATAACCAAAGACGGCACCAAACACTCTGCAGACGTTGTGCTCGTGGCCACGGGAGCATGGACACCATCATTCCTCGACCTACAGGGCCAGCTGACAGCGAAAGGCCACAGCGTAGCACACATCCAACTCACACCCCTGGAACAGAAACACTATGCAACCATGCCCATCCTAGACAACCTCGAGCTGGGCTATTTCTTCCCACCGGGTCCGGACGGGGTCTTCAAGATGGCACACAGCCAATTTATCACGAACACCAAGAGGGACACACACAGCAACATCCACACCTCGATCCCGCACACCTTCCAAGACAACCCGTCGGACGACCTCCCCCTGGAAATCGAACAGACAATGCGGACCAACCTCCGCCGCGTATTCCCGGGCCTCGCAGACCGGCCATTCAGCTACACCCGGATGTGCTGGGATGCAGACACGCCCGACCGCCATTTCCTCGTCACGCCGCATCCGCGCCATCAAGGCTTGTTCCTCGCGACGGGTGGATCCGCGCATGGGTTCAAGTTCATGCCTATCTTGGGAAAGTACATCGCGGATATGATGGAGGGGACGCTCGAGCGTGATATCGCGCACGCGTGGGCCTGGCGACCTGGGCAGCAGCAGGGTAAGAATCTCGCCCACCTGGATGCGGAGCTCGAGCTTGATGATTTGACTGGTTGGCGCGGGAGGAAGAAGGACAGGGGGATAGCGCGGATATGAACCAGAAGGCTGGTGTGGGCGGAGGGAGGATAGATAGATGGGTACCTGGAGTGTGTGTCTTGCCGCGGAGTTGGAGTGGCTACACCTGAGCTTGCATCGACCGACGCTTGCAGTCGTAGTAAATGAAAAGTCAAGCCTTGGTATGTAAATCATGCGCGTTTCACGCGGGGCTCGAAGCACTTCCATCATTTCAAAAGGAATCAAGAAAAAGAACACTTCGCAGCACGCGACCACCAGCCACTGATCGCTAAGAGATATCTGATTGTACCCCCCGAATCAAGGCTGCACTTGAAGGGAGAACCCACGCTGCTTCCACCAAACGTCGTCCCTTGATCAAGACAGATTCAAACACAAGGAAGACCACCGCCTCGTAAAAAGTTCCATCACTCATTTATTTATTCATTCGAGACACCCCAGTCCCTGCGCGCCTGCCCTGACCTGTTATTCCGCGTAGACACGTCACGTCAAGCTAATCTTCCAGCCACCCAACAGCAGCGACGCCCTCTCCCACTCATACATGCCCAGGACTTTCGGATCGGAGTTCCTCCTCGCGGCGGCACTCGCGGCGGACCGCCGTTGATCCCTCCCGAGATCCCTCTGCCGCCACACCATCTCCATGACCTGCCGCGCGGGCGTGACGTTCCCAAAGCGCTTGCGCTGCTCGGTCGTCTCGAAGACGCGCAGGGCGGTCATGCGCTGGTCTTCGTCGTCGACGCAGCATCCGGCGAGGAAGAGCGGCCAGAGGGGCAGGGCGGCCGTGTGGACCATGTCGTCCAGGTGCGTCGAGATTGTGTGCAGGATGGACCGGATGGCGGCCTGTAGCTCCTTCACGTGGATGACCACGTGGCTCGAGATGGATGCCGCCGGGTGGGGCTGCGAGAGGATGTGGTGCAGCAGCACGAGTGCGCCGTGGCGGTAGGTTTCGGCCGTGGCGGCCATGGCACGCGTGCGGGATGCGAAGTCTCTCTGGGTGGTCGGGCTGCAGGGTGAGGCTGAGAGTGAGGCTGATGCGGCCACTGCGGGGAAGGCCGGGAGGTGTTGGTGTAGGTTGTCGAGGCTGGATTTGAGGTGCCGCGCTTGGTTGGTGAAGAGCGTGTTGTTGTCGGCCGTGTTGCCCACGCGCACGAGGCCGGTTATCTCGTTGATCAAGAGGAGAAGTCGGTTGCTGAAGCCCATGTACGGGTCGATCTCGTCCATCGTGTCCTCGTGCATGTGCGAGGATAGAGATGATGAGGAGAAAGACTTTGCTTGCCTGCCCGAGGCCGGATCTTCGCTTGGGTGGCGGACGGACGTCTGATCGTCCGATATCGAGGAGCTCGGCGTCCCGGTCTGCAGTGTCGCGCCCTCGGAGTCGGGTTCCTCGGGGCGGAATGTGGTCTTGGCCAGGACCAGGTGGAAAGCAAAGTATCGCATGAAGAACTGTTCCAGATTCAGACTGTGCTGTGACCCTTGTGAACAGATTGTTCGGTGTCGGTTGATGAGACTGCGAAAGCCCTTGAGATGTTTCACCCATGAAGGGCTACAGCCGTCCGATATCTGGGGGGAAAGCATCACCGCCGTTAGTATTCACTAGGTTCACCTAACTCATATGTTTCAGGATGGGGATTGGGCGGGATTGCAGGATCAACAAACCTCGAACCAACATAGCATCAGAACCAAACCAAGCATCTCGTCCATCTCGCGGCTAGTATCGGCGCCTCCATTCTCTAGAAGCGTTATCAATCTTCGCAAAGCCTTCTGTCGATGGTCGAGGGCGACCACAGCATACTCCGGCTGCCCCAAGCGGAGGACATTTGCCGAGATGGCTAGAGTCGCGTGATAGACACCGGGAGAGTCCAAGGCCATGGGCAGCAGAACATGTCTGTAGGGATTGTTCCTCTCATCGTCCAGTAATGTTGAGCTACTGCAGATGACGGCTTCGTAGTGGGAAAGTAGCATGGGGTCGTACGGGGAAGCTTTGCTCGCGCGTGCAAACGTCGCGAGGGCCTTTTGTGGCGATCCTGGATCGAGTCGAAGATCCTCGTATTCCATGACATCCCAGTCTTCCAGCTCCAGATCCACGTTCATGTCGCCTCCATCGACCTCCTCAGGGGCTTCGCCATGGCCGAGGTGCATCTCAACATCGTTGAAGGTGGTATTCAAGAACCGAGCATGCTTGATGTGCGGGAAGCGAGGGACGTCACATCTCCCGCTAGAATCTTCAGTCTGCTTGGGCGACTTGCCTGGCCGTCCGGCTTTGGACCAGACTCCCGCGCGACCATGAGAAACACCACGTGCGTCGTGGTCTTCTTGCCAGGTCAAACGGATGTCATATCCGCACTTCAGGTTTTTCCCACCCGCAGAACACCGCAGGCATACTGGACGGGCCTCTGAATTTGATCCAAATGTCAGCGAGCTACGAATGTAGGCATGGCGGGGGGGCACAAGTTTCTACCGTCACATTTTATGCGTCGCGACCGACACGTCCAACAGCCTGTTCTGGTACGAGTGATGTCCATGGGCCGTCAATATATATAACGGGCTAGCACGGCCGGGCTTCTCGCGATACCAGCCACCGGTCGAGACCCATGATATTGGAGGATGCGATACTACTCAAAAGCGGGCTGGACACTCTTGGTGGGGAGGTGGAATTGAAAGACGGAATTGCCACGGATATGGAGAGGAATGGTGGAAGGCAAACTCGGCCAGAAGAGTCAATAGGCTGGTCCAAAAGGCTTGGGCTAGTTAAGACTCTGAGGGTCAAGGCGACCATTGATGGGTCGATCGCCCGTTCGTTTAACTTAGTTACTTTCCCTGTAATCGGCGCTATCTTATCAATGTCCGTGGTAGGGATCATGTTTCGAGAAATCTTGGTGGGACCTGGACTCCCAAGCCACGAAACTGGATCGAGTCAAGGATGCCTCGCATCCCATTGTGAAGGTCGAGGCCAAGGATCTTCCTCAGAATCGGGCGTCGTGCGGGAGGTATGTACGATGCGCGTAATCCAACGACCTGATTCTACGAAGTTCAAGGATTCTGTGTCGCCGATAAGCCAGCCGTGTGGGCCAAGGCATTGAATGATGTCCAGCAACTGACGTAACCATAGTACTATAAGGGATCCGGGTGCTAACCCCGGATTATGCAAGCTTTTCACGGCGGATTCATACATGCGGCGCGCGGGGCATGGGTGGGATAGTAAGCAGGACGATGGAAGTTGGAAAAAAATGGGTTGCAAGCCAAACGTCTCACTTATATTTGCATCGTTGCTTGATGCTCAGAGGCGTTGCCGGAACAGCGACGCATGAGCCAGTATATCAACACTCGGGAGGTATCCGGTCTCTGTAGCATTTTCGTCCTACTAAAACCAAGAGAGAGCCCACGGGCAAGCCCACAAACCTCACCGGGAGATCTTGTCATGTGCGTCATAGCCTTGACGACCTCTGGCGCCACTCGCGTCTATTGAAGTTGGAATATCAGCCTCCAGGAAAGTGCTCTCCAACACCATCGCCACGAGCTTCATGGCGCAGACTCAAAGAAGAAGTCAGGTGAAGAAAGTTGCCTACCTCGACCGTCCAAACGTGGCCGGAGCTGCAGGTTTGTTGCCGAGGATCTCCTCGATCTCCTCGAGCACTTTCGCATCCAGCTTAGGCAGTAACTTGATAGCGCCAAGATTGTCGACGAGCTGTTCCACCTTGGTCGCACCAAGGATGACGGTGCTGACGTTAGGATTGCTCGCGGCCCAGGCAAGAGCCAATTGTCCAGTGTTTCCGCCCAATCGTTCGGCGATCTTGGTCAACTTTCTGACCTTCTCGATCTTGGCTTTGCCTTCGGGTTGTTGCAGCGAGTCAACGGTGCCACCAAAGAAGTCCTTGTGGTTGGCGAAACGCGAGCCCTCGGGAATGCCGTCATTGTATTTGCCTGTCAATAGACCCGAGGCCAACGGAGACCAGATTGTCGTACCGTACTGGTACTGTTTGTACAGGGGAGCATATTCGACCTCGAACCGCTCACGGTGGAAAGCGTTGTACTGGGGCTGTTCGGCGATTGGGGCGATCAAGTTGTACTTCTCGGCAATGAGGGTGGCCTCGGTGATTTGCGTTGCCGACCACTCAGAGGTCCCCCAGTAGTAAGCCAGGTTGAGGTTGCGGATGACTTGAGTGAAGCCCTCGACGATTTCCTTCATTGGCGTTGCGTGATCTGGTCGGTGAGCGAGGACGATGTCGACGTAAGGCTGTTGTAAGCGCTCAAGAGAGCTTTTCAGACCTTCAACAACGTGCTTTCGCGACAGGCCACGTGTGTTGGGTTCCTTGCGACCAGTCCCAAAGAATATTTTGGTGGAGAGGACGTATTCATCGCGCGGCCAGTTGAGCTCCTTCAAGGCGTTGCCCATTTCGATCTCACTGTTACCGTTGGCGTAGGTCTCGGCGGTATCGAAGAAGTTCACCCCATGATCCCACGCGGTCTGCAGAATCTCCTTGACGATGTTTCCCTTCTGAGTACCGCCGTAAGTGAGCCAGCCGCCTGCAAGCCATGATGGTTAGCCAACGGCTCAATGCCTCTGTGAATTGGCCTCGAGGGGCCTCTTACCTAGTGAGAACACCGAGACCTTCAATCCGGTGGGGCCAAGGTGACGGAACACCTAATGCAAATTTGTCAGCACCCCTACAGCTTGACCAGGTACTTGGGGTACATTCATACCATGTCCTTTGGGTCGAACTCTGACCTGACTACCGACATGGTTGCGAGCGAGTGGCGCTTGGGCTGAAATGTGGTGGTGTTTCGTGTAAAGGCAGTGTAGATGGTCCTGGCAGGCCTGAGTAGGGATTGCATATAACCAAACGAAAGGAGCTTGGAAGTTTCAAAATGCGAGTGAGTGGAGGAAATAAATACGGAGTGGAAGGAGACATTTCTCGGGCGGGGCAGCTGGTGACGTTAAGACTGGAAAGCTACGGTAAGGCCACTCATTGGAAAGGACTGTCCCGGGGGTCCCAGGGGTCCCAGGGGGGCCCTCATGCCTTCCACTAGCTGCACTAGTTAGGTACGATCACGCCAGGCACCCCCGGGGCGCTCGAGGTACCTACCGACCCTGACGAACTTAACGACATACTCTGTACTCTGTACCTTGTACAGTGCATCACCTACCTACTCAGGTACGCCCGCGGGGCAGCCTGTAGCCTGGCCTAACTCCGACCCTAGGTGTATTCGTACGTATCTCAAGGTAAACCAACCCCTCCAATGCACGGGCGATCCAGGCACCTCGCTCCACAAGTCTCTATCCATCGAGCGCTCTCCTCTTATGACGCCGTCCGGCGACAGGGTGGCGAGACCATTATCCTTTTGCAGAAATCCGCCCATTAGCATTAGTAATAATGACGGGCTACGACGTCCTCCGTCCACCGCACTGGCGGCGGGGCGCTCATCCACTACAAGGGCCCCCTCGGCCCCCAATCCCGGGCTCCTGGCGGTAAACTCCACCTGAGGGACCCTTTTCGCTCCGGTAAAGCTTTGATTGGAGTCTGGCCATTGCCCCTCGGCCGTTTCCCGCCCAGGGCTACTCAGAAGCGCCGCTACCCGACATACGTCCTCTGCACCTAACGTACGAGTACTATACACTCGTAAGGGTATATACTGTATTGGCACCTACAGGTCACGACTTACGACTCACGACTCACGACCCAACGACCCACGACCCACGACCCACGGCCATCACAGCGTCATGGATTCAGGCAGTGCCCCCTTCTTCTCGACTACCACTTCTTTGCTCCCAAGATGCACGAGCAGCAGCCTTGCAGGGTCGGTGTCGCTTGGGTTTTGCCATTGATGGGCAGTGCCTCTCTGCACAAATATATCCCCACGCACCAACTGCCTCTTTTCCCCGGAATCCAACCGTAGTATGACCTCTCCTTCCAGCACCACTCCGTAGTCCAAAGATACTGTCCGGTGCATAGGTGACACTGCACTTGGTTGCCTGGGCATCGATCGGTTGTGAGGCGTCAGTGTGTCGCCGCGACGAGAGCAACTGCCCCTCTGAGGGAATTCACCACGACTTACATATCAACCACTCTCAACACAGACCCGCCTTGAATCACGATCCCTGGATGCTGATGGAGATAGTCGTAGTAGGTGTCGAGATCTTGGTTTGCATTAAAGTCCGCCGGCGTGGTGTCGGTGGCGTACCCGAGGCCAAATCCCGACGAGCCTGGGAAGTTGACCCACGTCGGCTCAGTCGATATCGGCGGGCCTGGCGTCTCAGTCGAACTCTCGGGATGCTCTGGGTCTGGTGTGTGGAAAATTGCCAATCCGTTGGAATCGTGCGTGGTGATGTGCCGAGAAAACGTTGGGAGCCCTGCCACTCGACTGGTCGAGTCTGTCATGGCTGCGCGACCTCCAGGATGTATGCTGGCTTTCCAGAACCAAAAAACAAGGCTATGCAACCTATTCTGTCATCCAAAACGCCAAATTTCTGGGACGAGGACAATGGATTGCTCCGAGTAAGTCGGTAGACGCACGTTGACTACTTTATTGATAACCGAACATGTTCTCGCTAAAGAGCACACGGCAAATACAAGGCTAAAAATGCCGAAGGTGGTGTGTATGCATCTGCATCCGGAGGTCAGTGCGGATAGGACAGTTTCCGCGTGTGTTAGCTTCTCACCTTTTTCATATCTACCACTACGAGGACAGCCCAAGACAGATTAAAAAAGTACTAAATAACTGATCTTTGCCGGTCCGCTATGCGGATTGTTATAGGTGCGCACATTGCTCATCTACCTCCAGCTGGTGCATCTTCCTCCCCCTCCCCCCCCCCCCCCCCCCCCCGCCACCAACCCACTTTGATATCTACGAACCGATTCTGGGTCAAAGGCTGACAGATACATGCATAATGTTTGAGATTATTTGCAGAGCAGCAACAATGGCACTGCCGGACTGCTTGTCGTCCACAGCCCTGGAATTCTATGGGCATATGTTCTCTGTCGCTTGATTCACACCGAGTCTGAACTTCTCGTGAGACGTGTGCAGGATGCCCGATATTCCCTGGGCAACCCCTCGGCCTAATAAACGTGTGGCATGGCACACCATGTAGGAAAATGTGAGGGCAATTGCTCTTTCGCCAAATTCGACACCACGATCATTCGCGGCGATTCCTGCCTCACAATACTCGCGGGACATGATTGGAAATCAATAGCATTCACGAGTTTCATGCGTGAAATCGACATCTTTCATGATTCTGGTTGCGTGAGGGCAGGGATGACGAATGTCCGACAGCCAGGTGTGGCTAATACTCCTGCCGCTGGTTTTACGAAGCTTCGTTCACAACTACATTTTTCTCTATCCTGGTCCGGCTGATATAAGGTGTTGGAGGCCCGGGCAAACAGGAACCGAGGAAGATGCCTTGAACCTGTGTGCTTAGTTTGATAGGTCGATGCCTTGCTCAAGGATGGATGGTGATATTTGATATTTGATTTCATTGAAGCTGTTCAACCAGGACCCTACATGGGGCTGAATGATAGGAATGGCCTTTTGCTGATCAATTTCTCCTGTATTGTCACTGGCTTGTATTTCGAACTCCATGGTTTGACAGAATGGTACTGTTGCGACAATCAACACCTGGGAATGTCCAACTAAATTGACTCACTCCCCTACTGTCCAAATACCATGCGCACTTCCAAGCAAGCGCTTTCTGTGAATCTGAATCTCGTAAGGGTCTAGTTAGAAATTTGTCGTTACTCTATCGAGGTCTTTGCCCTGGCTGGTTGACTCCTCGTAGCCGTCCTGAAGAGTTGCCATACGAGATGAAGCCATCGACCTCTACCTCTGATGCCGTTGCAACACAGGAGATTAGATCAGGAATCGTTTGAAGCGGCTTTTGGTGTGATATTTCCCACGGAGGCCTACGTCCTGAGTCATGTCTCGCTGACGCCAGCATCAATAAATCAACCAACGTACGGCACTTCCCAACTTATTTTGTTCGAAGAACTTGAAATTGTTGCGATGTGGCATGAACTAGATGCTCCTTCCTGGACAAAATGCATTGATTCCGACCCCGAGTTCCCCTGGCCTTCAATCGCTGCCCCTTCCTCCTACAGGGGGGTTATAAAGGGGTGCCATAACCTCCAATCTGCCAACGGCCTGATGGGATGGCTGATGTCTTCAGCGCTTGCGTCGAGAACAAAGAAATCCACCAATTCATGGGCGCCTACGCTGCGCCATCGCCGTACGTGGTTGCAAACAGTGGGCATTTTCTTTGTCTCTAGCTTTTGCCTAGAAAACAAACAATTGATCTTCAAAGGAAGTGAGCTTGACCAATCTTGACTATCAAAAGGGCACAGTGGTACGGCACGAACTTGTCTTCTTCAGCAGAAACTCCAAAGCTCTACACACGAAGCAATGCTTTCTCTCACCTATTTCATCATCAGCATCGCCGTTGGCGTCATTGCACAAACCGACCCTACCATCACCAGTGCAACCGATATCACTGACACCATATACACAACTCCTCCTTTGCCTCCTTCAGATCCCAGCTATGTCGACCAAGACCCGAATCTGAACTTTGATCAAAGGCTCGAAAAAAGAACTCCGCCCCTTGGAATTTACCTCTGCACACACAGTAACTGGACAGGCGAATGTGGGTGGCAGGCTTTACAGAATAACGTCTGCTTGGATTTCCCTTGGGACGCGGCGATTTCCATGGGAGTAAGTACTTGATATTCTCCCGCCTCTCGGGAGTGCGCGTAACCATAACTGTGGATCTCGAGGAGAGAAGAAGTCCTTACTGACCACATTCTCTGGTGCAGCCGGCCGCAGGGACCCAATGTAAAATATACTATGGGCGGAAGTGCGGCGGAGGCGATAGGACTGACGGCACCTTGACTTACCCTGGCACAAACAATCTTGCGAAGTTATATTCGAACAGCAAGAAACCAGAGAGTTATAAATGCAGGAAATGCCCGGATGGTCAACCCTGGTAAGCCGTGGACTTTCTCCCCTTCCGCCTCCCTTAAGCCTCCCACCTTACTTGAACCCTTGCTGAAACTGGTGACCCCTAGTACTAACAACAAGGCTCCCATCTGGCCCGAAGCAATCCTGAAGGGAGGTTACGCCGCGGGGCCGGATGGACTATGTTCCCATTTTGACATGGGGATGAAAGGTTATACTTGCATTTCAACTCTCGGTGCGAAGATGATCGCGTCTCGAGTAGGTACATAGTACTGCCACCTAGAACTCAGTCCCAAGACATTGTGCGGAGGACATTCCACAGCAGGATCCTGATTTTATCATTCGTATACAGTATTACGCTTATGGTAACTTAGTCCTAGGCGGAAAAACAGAGATTTGATGTTGCTGTCTCCCTCAATCGACTCTTCACCGGTCTGGGGAGGTTGTACCTTGCGAATATGCATCCGGGAACGAGCCTGACGTCACTTTGAACGCTCACTGCAGTCGGTGGCTCATGAGCTCATCTTGCAAAATACCTAGATAGACAGCTTTCACACAATTCATACCCCACAGCAGTGGTACATTACTGGAACCTTCATGCAAACAAGAGTAAAAATACAATATCCATCAAGGCTCCTTCCACCATTCAGGAATACTTTGCATACCTACTTCAATTGATTGATGAGATTGGTCGTGTCCAAGAGCCCTACCAGCCAATTACTACCCCAGCCATGCCTGCTACGACAAGGAGCAAAACCACCCAGACTAGGCTCGACGACTTTGCAAATGACGACGAGGTGACAACCAAGGGACTAGAAAACCGGACCGCCAAGGAAGCCAACAACGCAAGCAGTGCATCCTCCAAAGCCGGAAGATCCAAAAATAGTCTCGAGACAGGGGCCGAGAAACCCTCAAAGACAAAGAAATCTTCGACCGCCAGAAAAAGAAAAGGGGTCACCAAGAATGTAGGTGGGGTCTCGAGCGAAGAGGAGCACCAACCATCAACCACAACAACAGGACTTCCGGCAAAGAAACAACGACAACAGAAAAAGATTTCTGCATCTAGCGATATCACGCCTGGCAGTATTGTGATCAACCGTGCGCCCGTGCTCCAACTCTGGGGCGCGAGCGTGGCTCGGTTCTTGCACCCAGATGTGGCCTGGACTACATGCCTGGGCATCGGGTCCCAGATCGCCACACTCTGCGCAATTTCCAAAGGCAGGAGAATCGGGGCGATCGAGCCAGCGGATGCCGACAAGAAAGCCGAGAAGAAGCGCAAGACTGCCGAGGGCGCCGAGGGCGCCGACGAAGACCTCGAAGTCATGGGGTTCGCAATGCACGTCAAGGACGGCGAGGTGGTGGTGCAGGGTAAGCCGAAGAAGGCGAACGAGGCACAGCTGAAAGGGAAGTTTGGGGATGAGGGATACGAGGCCGCTAAGCTCGCGATGGCCGAGGCGCTCAAAAGCTGGAAGGGGGAGGAAGACGAATTGGACAAGAAGGCCTTTGCAATGTATGAGCATTTTCGACCCAGCGTGCAGAGTGGACAGGCCGGATGGGGCAGGAAGGGGGAGTTGAGTCTCGAAAAGATTCACGAGTCCGTGCATCGAAATTCGTGACGGTGGTGGGTGACATTGCGGATTAACCCGAGTTGGGGAGGGTATCAGATTCGTGACTTTGTAAATCTGTAAGGCAAAGCCTTTCGAGGCCGGCGTTTTGTGCCATCTATGAAACTTTTCCATACCATTGTTCGACCTGTATATCCAGTTGAAACGGTCCCTTCCGATATTCACTTTTCGTTCTCGAAGACGTTGATTAAAGTGCCGATGTGTGGCAGGATCTCCACCGCAAATTCATCGCCTTCCTTGATCGTGACTTTGGGGTTTCGGACAATGCCCACACCGGCTGGAGTCCCAGTAATGATCAACGTCCCGGGACGCAATGTCGTGCCTTGCGAGAGGAAGCTGATGAGTTTCGGTAGAGAGAATATTACATCGCTAGGCGGCAGTCAGTAAGGGTGCCACACACTAGCATATGAAAGGGGTGGCGTCTTCAACATGACGTGGAGCCTCATGTGTCGAGGGAAGAACAAAATGCCACGTCATGACGATTAGGAAATGCTCGGTGGCCTGGAGACATACTCAAGTCCGCAATCTTGTAGGACTTCGCCATTCTTGAGACCCCTCATGTGCAGCTTCGACGCGTCGGGTATTAAACTCGGCGAAACAAGAGTAGGCCCTTGAATGAAAATTTTAGCTTGAATGTCGCTGCAACACTTAGTAGTGGTAGAGTCGCCTCGTTCTTACCAATTGGGCAAGCCCCATCAAAGCCCTTTGAATAGCTCCACTGGCTCTGGGCAAATTGGCTCGTCCGACTTGATACATCATTGGCTGCCGTGTAGCCTAAGACGTAGTCCAAGGCATCTTCTTCAGACACGTTCTTAGCGGTCTTTCCTATCACCACAGCAAGTTCAGATTCGTAGTCTCCGCAGTCGTCTTCCTGGGTTATCTTAGGAAGTATTGTCGGAGCAGGCCACGGATCTCCCAGTGAAGTATCGGGTTTCCTGGGCGGACGACGTCAGTATGGCACCCTCGCTATCTGGCTGGGACGTGCGAGCTCACATGAAGACTGTAGGCACTGTGGGAAGTGCCAAGTTGACCTCAGCAGCATGTTGCTTATACTAGCGCAGTCAGTTACGATATTCAGACTCGCTGCACCCTACTAGACTCACGTTTAAGCCAATGCATCGGATCGTCCCGACCTCGGACACTGCTAATGGTGACAATACTCGGTCGATGATGGCACTGCTTCCTGTCTGCTTGCCCGGAGAGAGCACAGAGGAGCCGGAGAAGACGTCCACCGAAACCTCCTGGCCCTTACGCAGAGCTAGTCCAACATCGATGTTGTCGTCTGTCGGCTGTCCGATCAAGACCTTCGATGAGTTGGATCGTGGCACGAACCGGACAAGACCTGCAAGGTTGTAAGTGGTCCAGGAGACTTAAACCATGGTTGTCAGACTTACGCTTAAATTGAGTAGAGGATGCCATTCTTCTCAGCATTTGGGCACGTTATTTCAGGCTCGGTGGCCTGATAGATCAGCGTCGACTATCATCAAGTCATCTTATATGTTGGATGCTGAAGTCTTTGTGGGGATCTCATTGACCGTGGTATGTGGCGGATCGGAACATCATTGCACCGAGCAGATTATATCTATGTACAGTACTCCGTAGGTCGTCTTCCGATGAAATGTGCCGATACCGCTGCACACCAGAGCCCCGGAAGTTTCTTCGCTGAGACTGCTAAACTGCCCCACAATCTCGTCTCCTCTTCTTTGTGGGGATGTCGTGGGTTTGAGATAAAAATGAAATTGATCTGAACATCTTGAACGCCCTCTTGTAGAAAGAGAAATACCGTCCGTCAGGTTGGAATATTCCGGATCTTGCCTCAATCACATAGGGACTCTCCTACTAGAAGCTTCAAGAGCCAGATTCCATCCGACATTGAATCTTGATTGCACGAGGTGGCAGAACTCGGCAAAAGGCGATACAGATCCATTCCTTTTCTTCTCAAAACAACTTGAAGCCCATAGAGTGGCAGAACTGAGAGACACAGTTCGCTAAGATGGCCGGCTCTAAAGAAAATGCCTATCGCCAGTTCCTCCCAGATCTAAGTATTCCTCGATTTACTACAATGGCGACTCAGGATGCTCACGTCTATGCAAACGCGTTTAAAGAGGGGGGGAATCCCCCGTGGATTTACGCACTTTATCAACACTGGAAGGAACTACTGAAAGTACCTTACAAAGGTGTTACAAATGATGGTAATGACTACATATAGTACCCTTCTTGGAATTCCCAGAAATTGGATCTCTGACTAAAGGAATAGGGCATATCAAAAGAGACTTATTCACACTCCAGGATGAGGGAATTGAGATCGACAAGATCGTAGAAACCACACAAGCTGCACTGTCTCAGTTAGCACCAGCACAACTGTCCAAGTTGTCCTACCATATCGACTCGCCGGAGTGGCGAACGTGGTCCAACCCTGAATTTCTACTCAGTCATAAAGGCGTCCGGCTGGACGAATTGTCGGCAGAAGCGAGGGATGGGATCCTGGCGATTCTCCGCGCAACACTCTCACCCGAAGGTTATGAGAAAGCCATCTCTGCGATGCGCATCAACGGATTCCTAGGCGACCTTGTGAAATCTCCGGCCGTCATGAACGAGTTCTCCTACAATTTCGTGCTTTTTGGCGAACCGTCGAGCACGGAAGCTTGGGGCTTCAGCTTCTACGGCCACCATTTATGCCTGAATATTTTCTTCTACAAGTCCCAGATCGTCATATCGCCGTGGTTCACCGGCGCCGAGCCGAACATCATCGACGAGGGACCGTACGCTGGCACCAAGATCCTGCAGGTGGAGGACAAAGCAGGCTTGGAACTGATGCAGTCGCTAGCTCCAGAGCAACAATCCAAGGCTCAGGTCTACAAAGAGCTGAAAGACCCAGCCATGCCCAAGGGACGATGGAACCACGACGACCAACGGCATATGTGCGGCGCTTACCGAGACAACCGAGTGGTCCCGTACGAAGGCGTTCTCGTGAGCACGTTCAACGCTTCACAGCAGGCGCTCGTAAAGACCATCTTGAACGAATATCTGCTGTACCTTCCGCAGTCAGCCCGTGACGTGCGTCTCAAGCAGATGGAGTCGTTCTACCCAGAGACCTACTTTAGCTGGATTGGCGGGTTTACCGACCAAGACGCCTTCTACTACCGGATCCAAAGCCCCGTCGTTATTGTCGAGTTCGACCACCACTCCGGTGTCTTTCTCACCAACAAGGAACCAGCGCGCTTTCATATCCACACTCTCCTAAGGACGCCTAATGCTGGTGATTATGGAATGGCCTTGCGCCAGTTGATTCCTCCAAAGGAAGACACTTTTGTCTGGGAGGGATAAAAGGGACTATTTCACATGAATTACCTCTTATTACAGTATATATTGCATGTGATTTAATGTATACTTTGGTACAAAATAAAGTCCGAAGTACTACGATATACGGAGCATCCGTACAGGATGTCGTAATAACCTCGCGCTTAACTCGCTTAAAGTACTCCAAGTATTTAGTACGCTAGCCGTGAATACTTAGAATTACTTAGGTGTACACCAATTACTCTAAGTTTAGGTAATGCTTGTAAATTAAATACCCTCCACTACTACATTACTAAGTACTAGTAGTTAGTACTAATAGTACCTTAGAGTGAGAGAAAAAGTGAAAATAGGAAGGAGTGGATACTATGTATAAGTACTCTTTAATCACTATTTGGAAACTTCGGCAGCTCACGGCGTTTTCACGATTTCTCCTTCAACTCTGGCGCTGCTCGGAGATATATATTGGATACGTACGTGTAAGAGCAGCTATTCCTTGCGATCACGGGCGGCCTTTCGCACACTACTTGCCATCTGCTGGTTGATTCTCATGCTACCAACATCATGGTAGACCAAGACTAGTAGTCGCGGCATGTAGTGAGTGCTTTTCTTCCGGAATGTCCAGGGCCCGCTGATACCAGTCGGCTGATTATTCCCAATCGCCTTGAAGACCAAAGAAGCTACGGAAGGTATTGTAGCTGAGGTGAGGCTGAGGAAGTATGTAGTTTAAGGTCGCGCTTGTCTTTCCGGCGCTCTTTAATGGCGACTGAGAGCGGGTTGTTGATTTTCGCTTTTTTGAAGTCACAGATTGTACAGAGAAATCCGGCAAGACAAGTTATTGTAAGCATTCGCCAGCTGAATTTCGTCGGTTATATGCATAGTATGCTTAGTCTCTTAGAGACCTCTTGTACAATGTAAATTCGTCTTTGCTCGATCTGAGAGGATCCAGCCTTGAAAAGAGTGGACTTCCGTGAGTAATTGCGAATCGTAATTTTCAACCTTATAGACAGTTTTTGGTATATACTTCCAGTTGATGGCCTCGATTAAGCGATCGCCTTGCTAATGATAAATTGCTCCGTCTACGGGGAGCTCGGCAAGAAGCTCGGGTAAACTACATCGTAGATGTAAACTTGAAAGACTTTGCTATATATGTATTTTGGCCCGTAGCCCAGCGCAACTCAATTTGCTATGGGAGCCCCGGGAGCCTAGGGCCACTCAACGCTTATTCTATATTCTATGAGAACTTATAGCTACTATGATACTTCCTAATTAGGCAATATATATATACATATATATATATTAGTAAATTTAGCGTCTTCGTTTTTTATAATTTTTTTTAAGGTTTAAGGTTTACACTAAATTCGGCTAACTCGCCAGTACTCTAATTAATTAACTAACTACGCTAGTAACTTAATAATCTAAAATATAGAAGTTTTAGCAAAATTTACTATATACATTACATAGTATCTTTACTAGTTCTAATACTATGTCTACTTTTTAGTATTATTAAGAATAGACAGTATAATTATAATAGAAAAGTTCTGTGTGAGCCCATAGCACTTAGGTGCGAGCGCAGGGAGCCCATAGTAATTAAATTTTGCCGTGCAAGCTCATGATAAGCATCTGTTGCAGCCTAGCGCTGTGAGCCCAGGGTAGCCCAGGACTTACTGGGCTACCCGGGCCAAAATACAGATGTCCTACTAATACCTCTGAGAGTACTTAGTATTTACTGAAATAAGGTAAGAGATATATACTCTGTATGCTTCACACTGCTTACTTCTAGCTTCGACTGGGAGGCTCCGCCAAGGGAAATTAGTGAGGAAACGCTGCAAGGAATCAACTGCCGATTCGTACCTGTCCACATTGTCTGCCGGGCTTCAACTTCCACCGTAAATACAAGAGGATCAGAATGCTCACTACAGTAGTCGGAAATTGAATATAACTGAATCTAATAATACTTGAATCAGCATCACCACTGTTTAGGTGCTCTTCTATTCCGTATCCGATGCCTATCTGATGATGACTATCTGATACTTGTTGAAAGCTCCTCTGCATATATATTAGCTAGGACTAGCTCTAATTAATTACTCTAAGGTGGTATTGGCGCCGAGAAAAAGTCTCACCCTGACTGCGGAAGGAAAGGCGTGCCCTGTGCCAACGAATATCAAGATGCATATTCAGACGTTGTTAGCCTCGCTGCACCCTCAAGCAGAGGTCTTTAAATGAAGCCGTCGAGTCATCTTTACTCCATAATTCAGACCTTCGTGACATCTCGGCTCATGCAGTATATACACTTGTGTCGGTTTGATGGGATCAGGTTTGCCAACGAGGCTGAAAATTTGCTGGGCGTGCGATAACCTCCTTCGCTTGACTTAGATCATACTAGATCGCGTATGTACTGGACTCACTCATCCTGACTTGAAACGTTATCTGAATTGCAGTCCATGAACCTCTTGTGGAGTCCGGATCCACCTGGGACCTTCAACCCAGCGAAGCTCGCGGGAACGTCGAGAGCAGAGCCCAGCCTTGCTGCCTTTGAAGTCCTTGAAACTTCGTGCCTACTTCTTCTTTCCAATGTGCAAACCACCACGGAAGATTCAAGCCAGAGCGCTCCCCCAGCCGCACCGACGCTGCCGTCACCTCGTTCAACTATTCCTCTTCCCCGGATAACCTCCGACTGGGAGGCCGACTGCGATGTTTTGCTGAAGGAGAGCCAGAGATATCGAAAATGCCGGAGAGAATTTGAGAATCTCTCCAGCGTAAAGAGGCGTCCACGCCCTGGGAGGACGAGACGCACTTCGCATGATGGCTACTTTCGGAGTCAAATGGATAATAGATCGAAGATACATGTTCCTGTGGACCCGGGGCAAGGACCTGATGCTTCGGTGGTGGCAGATATAGCGACGATGTCGATATACGACGCTTACCTCCTCCGGGCCGACATTGTGAAGAACGCGAATTTCTTCCGGAGGCAACAAGTATGTCAACGTGCCATGCAGATTTCTCATAAGTAGCTCGAGCGGCTAACAGCAAGGCCTTCAATAGATAGTATTCAACCCAGGGACTGAAACGTATGCCTTGATCACTCGAGAAGGCCGTGTCGGACTCGAAGGTCTCACAAGGACTGAAATCGAGTCAAAGGATCTAGGCGATGTGATACCTAAGTTTTGCAGGACCTTCCGCGACAAGACGTCCCTGACATGGAACAAACGATACGAACTCCCCTCACAACGGCATGAGAGTTTCAGGTTCGTCGAACTAAACTACCACGAGACCATGGCGCGCCCTAAGGAGCTCCCGGACTATGCAGCCGTCGATGCAAAGGTCAATGGGGAAGTCAGGGATCTGATGGAGTGCTTACTCTTCGGCGGTCCTCTGCGTAATCGCAACAGCACCGAGAATCCGAACACGGCGAGATCTTGGTCAGCATTCAGCGCCCCATTTGAGCAGATCAGTCCGTGGACTGTCTTCTCAGCACTCCAAATTCTAGGCAGTATCTGCAAACACCTTGAATCCGGGAGCACCATCAATTGGAAAACAATCCTGAGAATATCGTCGCAGTACCGCAGTCAGATGCCCTTCTGCGCTGGGGACGACCGGCCCCCAGTAATATCGAGCTATCATGCTCTCTTTCTCGAGCTAAAGTTCCTATACTGCCTCTGGCCTCGACAGGAGATTGCCAACACAATGACCGAAATGTGTCACCGAGGATCCCTTCAGCTTGGATCGTACAAGGCCTTGGCTCAGCCATTGTACCAAGCGTACAGTTCCCTGCGGCATGGTTTCCGCCGCCTGACCGATGCTTCGACGCTTGAATTCCAACAGCTCAAGAGCTACCTCGAAGATTCCAACCACCGAATTCATCTTCTAACCCTAGAGCTGCAAGAGATCTACCGGATCTTCGTGAAAGCCAATTTGCCCAACCCATACAGTGACTGGATCGAGGCCAAGCAATACGACGACCCTTGTGGCGGAATGAGACTCCTCCTGTGGCACGGCACGCCACTCGACTCTCTCCTTGGTATCCTCGACCTAGGACTACAGATCCGCAGACGAGGCGCGAGCTGGACGGGGACCATGTTCGGCAACGGCATCTACCTCGCCGATGCGTCGAGCAAATCCGCCAGCTTCTGCAAGCACGCCTCATGGGAAGGACAAGGAGTGTTGCTTCTGTGCGAGGCCAACGTCGGGGCGGACCGGATCCGGACGCAGACAAGCTCGTACGACGGGCACAAGGTCATCGAGGAGTCGCAGGGCCGGCATAGATGTATCGAAGGGCTTGGGCGGACTGGGCCGGCGAAGTGGAAAGAAGTGGAGTGGGAATTAGAGCCTCGGGTGGGTGATGAGATGCCTTGGATGGTAGGTGGATAGAAGCCCCTTTTTCCCTCCTCGGTTTCTTCCTTTCTTCCTTGTATTTTCACTTCCTGTGGGACAAAACAATGATTGACTCGTATCTGACGTTTGCAGCCGGACACGACGGTTCCATACAGTGAAACTCACTCCGGAGGATCCCTTGGATTCAATGAATATGTGCTTTATGATCCTTCACACGTGCTGCTTCGCTACCTGTTTCGGGTAAATATCAAGCGAGGACTTATTTAGGCCGCTAAGATGGAACTGTTGGTACAGACGAGAATGGTGTTGCTATGAACAATTTCCTGTGATATTCTAAAGTAGTACCCTTCCAGTCCATTGTCGATACTATAGATATCAAGCCTCGTTAAATTGGTAGTGGCTTGGGAGCGACCGGTCGCGCCCAGGTCAATGTCGCATCGTCATTGCTGGTATGGGCGGCCAGGGCAAGATCGAGATCTGCTTCCATCAGGTCATCGAGAGAGAATGGCGCAACGAATGGGTCTCGTCAAGGACTGGAAAATACCTAAAGAGATTTGACGATAGCTTGCCGCGTAGTCGAGCACTCTGCTTATACGGCTCGTTCACGCGGCATAAGACGTATCTCCTCACCCAACTCCGAAGCCACCATTTGTTACGCCAAAAGAGAATTCCCAGGCACTATATTACGTTCACACTTCTAACACTACTCATGGCTGTTTACCTACGGAGAGACCCACTAGTTGAGTGCTCACCTCTAATCCTGCCAGCTCATGGAAATAGTTGTACTAGTATTTAGGTCCAATTCCCGCATCCACCCATCATCAGCCCTGGCTTCCCTGGGCACACATGGAACCCTTGCTCTTGGTAACGGTGTTAGTCTAAGCTAATCACAATCGCCTCAGGCTTTGCAGCACACCAAGACTCATATGGAATCGCAACGGCTCCAATTCTGATTACCTTTCCCGGCGTGAAAGACCTGCTAATTGCAATCGCGGTCACCACATCTCCGAAGTTCTTGACAAGATGTGGGCCTCCTTGCTCCGACCAGTGCTGAATGCACAGGAACTCGCATTCTACTGTCTCGTCACTGGTCGAAATCTCCGAGGGTAGGATCAACTTTTGGTCCAAGTTTTCACCCAATAAATATCGCCCTCTGATTGCTGGAATACTCTGGCCCTCGCGATTGAGTAGTTCCCAGACATGTTTGGACGTTTGATCTTGCGATTTTTGTTTCTGATCCGGCAAGCGTCTAATATTGAAGAATGCCCGCATTGTCTGTAGCTTCAGCTGAGCTAACAGTAGCGCATCCACCGAAGAGTTAGGGATGCCCAAGAGTTGTGCTTCGTATCTCAGTTCGACGTAGTCTGTTCCGATTTCCCGAGAACCCCACATGGACAAGCCTCCCTCTGGAAGCTCAAGTTCCAGCCGTTGCGGGAGTGATTGGGCTCCGTATTTAGTTATCCAGTAGTCATAGGACACACCGTGGCTGTCAGACCATCCTAACCAAGTCCAGGATGGAAATTCGCTCCTTCTCTCGCAGGAACCACAGTTTTGGAACCTCCAGACGAGACTGCAAACTCCGGCCGCTAGGGGTAATCCGCGAACAATCGGAGTTCCCGTAATCTCAGAATATCTGTTGAAGATACCCATGATGGCCTTCTCAGCATCAGCATTGTATGTCAGTTGGCGTGAAGTGTAGCTATGAACAATTTGATTCCAAGTATTGAAGAGCCATCGGTTCCCAAAAGACTCGTTTTCAATTCTGAAAGAAAAGGGTAACCTGCTCACCCCGATCCCATACGGAAGAGGGCCCAAGATAGAACTGTCATGCACAGAAGCGTCGGAGTAATTGAATGCTTCGTGATAAATTTGAGACCTGCACCACAGTGCAACTCCAACAGAGGTGAAAAGTAAGCATCGTCGAGATATTACCGCTTCTTGAAATGTCCAACCACGAGTCTGCCACAGTGAGCTGCTTATTTGTCTAACAAGGCGTGGGATTTGGACAGTGAGAAAGGTTCCAACTGAGTTTGTCTCAATGACTTGGTCGAATCGCACGATCGGCAAGCTCACACCATACATACCAGGCCCAACGCCTGTTGGTGTTAAAACACAAATGGTTAATGCTGCACCTTCGTATACCAAGTCCATCTTCCCAATTAGCCTTTGCTTCTCATCGGCATCAGTTTGATCGATGCAATAAGCACTTATCCATAGATATCTTTCTCCAATGGCTTTAGTGGCTTGCAAAGCGTCCTTTATAGTTTGTGGCAGCAGATCTGGATCTGGCAGCCGATTTCTGTCGAACGGAGCTGGCTCCGTAGGTGCGGCGCCTTGCTGAGCAATGACATAACTCAGAGCGACGTACGGAAGTAGTCCATTGGAACGGACGATTTCCAATGTCAGCACATCGATCAACCGGAGTTCTCCCTCTTCCAATCGCCGTTTTATCACACTGTCTGGCTTCTCTTCATCCTTAAGTCGACACTTCTGATGCTTGTTGCAAGACTTCAGCCATTCTTGAATCATGGCAAAGTTGACCCTGCCGGTGGCAATTTCCTCATTGGTGTATGACCGGAACGTTGTCATTTCGCCTTGCTTGGTGATTCTTGGAGGCTGAAAGGCTAACACTAAGCCATCATACTCCCTGCCTGCGGGACCAAACTGCACGCATGAGGCTAACGGCCCCGTCATCTCGACACCAAATAAGTTGAACCAGGCTATGGGTGACTCCATTTTGCGTCTCCACCTTTTCATCAGAAGCTGGGCGGTCGGTTCCACTTGCGAAGGGTGGCGTGCTCCCCTTATCCATGCATTCACAAGGAAGGAGCAGACAGGGCAGGAGAAGCTGCGATGCTGCAGCTCCCCAATAGTTCCAAATTTGTGCTGTGAAATCGGCAGCGTTCGTCCAAAGCACTCATCGTGGCACTCGTGAGCAGGGAAGTTGAAAAGTTTGTCAAAGTCAACTGTACGACATACTTCGCACAGACTTTGTGGAGATGTGGACATGGTGGCAGAGTGCCCTAGAGGAGTGCACTCTAAGACGGCGGAGTCAGCGGCGCGTAGATCTGCAATATGTTTTTCAACCCTCGAGGCATCAACACATACATCTTGAGGACCGAGCTTAAATTGTCGAACCATCGAGGTTACGCAGCCAAGAGAACCCGCGTCAGTCATTCATTCAATACAGCCACTGGAGGCGATACGAACACAGCCACCGCCAATTCCCATGTGTCCAGCGCCCCAGGCGCAGGCTTCGGAAAGTCATGCCAGCCCAGGTTATGCTCTTAATGAGTCATTCGGAGCGCTATGTTAGGAACCTCAATCGCTCTCGTGAGCACCATGACACAGCAAGGGGCATACTTAGATAGCTTCTAGCGGCTAGCTTTCGGTTCAAGCCGAACAGCACCCGATCGGACTGACGTAGACAACCTCATCGCGGATCCACTCGACATTGACGACGGTTCATGAACTCCTCCGTCCAGCCACGGGACACGCTCAAAGCACTGTTTTAGCGCATCCACGCTATCCAAGCGAATACCACATAAAAGAAGGAGCAAGGAAATCGGCCAAGGTTTATGTACATCAAGTTTTAATTCACCTCTCGGTGCCCAATCGGGTTCAATCAAATTAGCCTCCAGTTTCTTAGGTGGTGATCAAAGCGCCATACGTCGCCGGTAGTTGCATAGTAATTCAGCCTGCGACCCAGCTCGGCTAAAAAGCATTCGTGACAAGGTGTCGCCAACATTACTTGTACGTTGTGGACTGTCGATCCGATTAGCACTGGAGGTATCCATGCCAGGTGCTTTCAAGTCACGAATTGCGATTTGTGTTTGTGCCAGCAACAAAAACAACCAGAATGGTGGCGTATCTTTACACAGTAAATGTTAGCATGAGGAACTTGTTGTACCCGATCAATGGGGTTTTCTTCTGAGATAATAGATTTCACATACGTCGCCCCGGCCATGAATATCTCAATTGATTTTGCCTTGATGATGATAGATACAATCCCTATAAACAAACTTGCAGCGATAGCGACAACGGCCATCCGCGCAGTCATGCTGTTTTGGGCACTGCAGAGGACGATAGGGATAAAGAGGAGTATGACCAAGAGAAGAGCTATGAGGAACCTAGTCGCTCGTCTCAGAGCAGAGCCAGAAGAGATGTACACGTTTGGATCTCTTGAGATGTTGTGGAACGGAAGCTGGGGCAGTTCTTGTAAGCAACGATCCAAAATCCTCACCGTGCAGGTTTTGTTTTGGGTCTTCTCACCTCCCGGAAGTCCTTCCACCAGTGGATGATTTTGTCCTCCAGCCAAGCCTCCACTTGGGCAACAGCATCGTCTGACACTGGTACAGTGCTCAGCAAATCTTTGGGCTGTAGTAGGTACGCTGTCTCTTCCCTGGCTATACAAGCGTTTCCCTCTACCCAATGTTTCAGGCTGGAGATATCCCGGGTCTTTGCGGTCTCCAGGGCAAGTATTTGCCGATTTCTCTCAACCATTGAATCTAAAACACCACTCAGCAATCGAAAAAGATGAGTGTCTTCGAGGAAATGGCTTGCCATAATCTGCCAGAGCGATATCAATTTCTGACAGGATTGATTCTCGTTCAGTATTTCTATCGCGCCTACTGCTGGCGAGAAAGAGTGGATTGGTTTCTTGTTGGTCAACCATCTCGAGTTGCTTCTCGAGGGAAGACAACTTATCCTGCTTCAGGAGTAGAAGACGAGCACGCAGTATTAAGAAACGACGACACACGAAGAATGCATTATGCGACGCAACCAGTCTAGAGAGTCGCGGATAGCCTTGAGGGTAGTCCTCGACTGGAGTCGATTAGCATGATCACACAAAAGACCCTATTTATCCCTACTTTGCAGGTCTCGCAAGCCTTCGCCATTGTCCCTGAACAAATATTGTGAAAGCCTATGTTTCCAGATCGTAAAAGTAGTCGTCAATACAGTCATTTCCTAACAACACCTGGGTAAGAAGTCTCCTCTTTCCTGTCCGTTATAATGTAGACTCTTGCTTCTCTGTGCTAACACTTACACTTGAAATTTTCGATTCGATCAGTTCGTCGATGCTATTAGCATGAGGCTGACATTGAGAATTGATTCAGTGAGGCAAACATCTGATGATGAATTTTTCAATTTATACGTCCCAGTCTCCTGGTGAAGCGGTGCATCTTTCGCCTAAATACGTAGGCGCAAACATCTGAGCTGCTTCATTGGCGAGGAAAAGTGAGGCTATGAAGCCAGTCCAAACTCCATGATTGGAGAGATGATATTAGTCGAGCTCAGGCAGCAGTGGACCAAGATGGGCATAGATGGGCCTTTCCATTTTTGCAGCCTCACTCCTTGACATTGACCTCAAACATTACAGACCATATATGAGAACACACGGGTATTTATATTTTTAGTTATCAATCCACTCGAACACGACTAAACAGGTGTGCACGCAGCGGAAATTATGAGTGATCAAGCTGGGCTAGTTGCATGGCACTGACCAATGGAACCACAATTTCTAATATTTCATTCAGTGATCAGAGCCCCAAATTTCGCGTCGCTGACCATGGTGGCCGTCCATTGATCAAATCTTACAGCCTAGTGAGTATTCATTCAAGTTCACGATCTTCTTTTTGACACACTGAATCTGATGGACAAATCCTTCGGCTCAGGTAAGCACATTTCGACCGGGAGACAAGGTGTACTTCCGTGTCCCTGGCTCGGATACCCGCGAAGGCCCATTCACGGTCGGGCCAGGCCCTGAGGCTGGAAAATATACCCTGTTTGACAAAGATGATAACCCGGTGAAAGAAGGCCAGGACATCAGCGAGAAGGAACTGGAAGCCGCTAATAGAAGCGTTGTGTCATGAACTACGGTTATGACAGTATATCTATTCGAGGTCCTAAAATTCGCTCGAGCTGCGATACTTACCATCTTTTTGTCTGCCTATGGGGCAGGGATATGAGGCCTTCTTCCTGATATGTTAGAGAGAGATACATAGTTTTCAAGTGATCAAGATTGGAGAAAGAGACAGATAATGAGAGATCATCGAGGTGGCAGCGCAGTCCGCACAACGAAGTTAAGGGCTGCCCAGTCTTCTGACAGAGGATCGTCTCCGTTCCCTCGCAACGGAGAGCCCAGCCCCATAAGGAAATTCGAGACCCTGTCCTGATCCCCACGAAAATTTGTGCCCACACTATCTGCCGACCTAGGAAGCTCCTTCAAGCACATTCCCTCGATCGAGGTTGCCCGACTTGTAACAAGAAATTTGAGGACATCTTCGCAGTGACTCTGTCCCAAACTCACAAGAAAGTCGGGTACTGTCATTTCAAGTTTTATCTCTGAGGATTCGTTTCCGGGAACCTCTATATATCTACTGCCGCTAGCTTTGACAATATCGAAAACTTCCCAAGAAGGGCGCAAATCAAGCAGATGGACGTATATCGACGCTTCGCCACAATTTCGAACTGTGAATTTCACTTCATTATGGGTTTTCACGTCAAGAACACCAGAATTCAACAAACAGACCCCTGGATCGGTGGCAAGTTGAATAACAAATGATTCGGAGAATGACGCCGATGGAAAGCGGTTCTCGATTGCCTCGATGGATTTATAAATAGCCACATGCTCGAGCATATTTACAACAAGATCCATTGCATCCTTCCTATCACAGGAGACTGTTGGGAGAGTTGCCACCGGTTGACTCGATTGGTCGATGACTTCATATTCATGGTCACTGTTCACATGAATTTTGAATAAGCAAGGCTGGCCCTCTAGCTCGTCTTCGCAAAATCTGAGAAACTTTTGGGAACCCGCCTTTTGTTGCCACTTGCCGATGTCGCTATCTTCGGTCATAAGTTGTATAGTGGTATTCTGAAGACGCAGTTGAGTGCGAGGTTTAGCAATCCAGCCTGACTTGACATTACCAAGGGAAATAGTTGGGTCGGATGATACCATGTCCGAAGTGAGACCGCGAACAGCGCTGACGTTGACCCGAATCGCACTATACTGTACGGGGCCTGCTTCATTTCCTACCGCTGTGAATGGGCAAACCTCGTACTCGTCGCCTTTCTGGACACCATGCGCATACCCAGCTCTTAGGCATAATCGATTGCCTTCCTGTGGGAAGAAAACAGCAGTAAATGGATCTTCGGCTTTATTCAAACAATTTCCAAAACATGAGGGAACCCCGTTCCCATAGTGTCTGGGATTTTGTCGGGGCAGCTTAGCATGAAATCTAGCGCAAATATGTTGATACAGAGCTTGAGAATTAATCTTCATGCCGGACCTTCTCAGTGACTTTAGTGCCCGGAGTAAGAAATATGAGAGTGCGCCGTGGAATGTTCCGTCTTCGAACTCGAATTCTTCAGCAATCTCGTAGGGTCCACAGGCACAGAGAATAGTATAGCCGTCCGGATTTACCAACCAGTGAGGGACGATGCGTCCGTCACGAAGAGGCCCTCGACTCCTGGGAGGAAGTGAGGAACAAGCATCGTCGATGGTAGAATCGAAGTCTATACTTCGGACAGTTGAAGTACGTTTGACGCCATGTCGCGTAACGCTTCCGGAAAAACAACAGTCAAGGACTAAAGTGACGGCCAATTTTTTGTCCACCATTGCTTTTAGTAGTCTTGCTAGTTCGCTTCCCGGTAGTTTCTTCATTCCATGAGGTCCATCATACAGGACTAAGGCAAAATCCTCGGTGCCGATATGTGGATCTTGGCCAGTCAGTTGGAGAGACTGACGATCTGCACCATGGCCAGAGTAATGAATGTAAACTGCATCTCCGGCTCTTGCTTGAGAATTTATACTCCTTAGCTCGCGTGTGATATTATCGTATGTGGGTAGCAAATCAGATTCTTCGGGTGGACCGTTGGCAGAAGGGTCGGAAGGCTGGCTCGCCGTGAAGACTTTGATGTCCATCGGCGGGGCACTGTCGGTCAGAAACGCCGCGATGGATGTGACGTCGTGAACGCATCCCTTCAGGGATTTGTTTCCAGGGTAGAAATTAATCCCAATCAGTATAGCCCAGGTCTTGGACTCAGTATCCGTCATCTTGGGAGACGTAGGTTACAATATGACAGACTCTGTTGGCGATGGTGAAGGAGTGGTCTGTTCGAGTGGCATTGGGCGGCACTTGAGAATCGCCAGCGGATTTATTTCATAGCAAGTAGGTCTCCAGATGGCCACAGGCCTAGCTGCGCGTCTCCAACATTTGCGCAATGAAGTTGATTCAGCATACCATGCGAATTAAATCAACTCTTGCCGCTACAATCCTTGTTGTCATTGAGCTATTCCCGGGACCGGATTATTAGGCAGCCATCAGCTCCCAGCCTCATGACCATTTCCCACTCGCTGCCAATGCGCTCCATGGTTGGTGACTAGTGATACAGTAGAGAAGATCCCTGCACCCATCAACAAGAGCTGTAGAACCCTTAACTTAGCCGCTGGTGGGGTGTAAGCCACGCCTGCTTGGCTGGTGCTGAAATCGCGCGGCTGCATGAAAGGGCTGCAAGAATGCCCCATGGAATTAGAGCCACGTCAGCATGAGGCTGAAAATTCACCTGTACTCTCCTTTGCAGTGTCGTTTGCGTTGATCGATTAGCTCAGAACCAAATACGAGCGTTCTTGACCCTAGGTTCCAACCTAGTTTCAAAGTAAAGTTCCCTGTCTTTCTGGCATATGAAGCTACTCTATCTGTCATATAGATCTGAAATTGCCTTGAAAGGATGGAGAGAATGGAAGAGGATATTAGGGCCACGCGACAGAAGATTGATGCGGCTTCAGAAGATGACCTGGACTGCTTAGAGCTCCTGGATCAACTGGGAATTCTATATAGAAACCGGTTTAGACACACGGAAAACCAGAATGACCTTCGAGAAGCTATCGAAGCCATAGAAAAGGGCAGCAACATCACTCCTGAGGGAGATCGGATGAGGCCGAAACGCTTCAGTTTCTTAGGGAGTCTCTTTAGAGACAAATTCCTCATGACTGATGACCTGGCTGACATTGAGGCTGCAATTAGCCACGCAAAGAAAGCCGCTGATGATACCCAAGACTCTCACAATCATCGGACGTTCCTGAATAATGTTGGATTGTACTACCACGAAAAGTTTCAAGTCACTGATGAGTCGACGGACATTAATGAAGCCATAAATTTCATCAAAGAAGTCGTGAACTCCTATTCGGAACAGGAACAGATTCCAGCAAGAGTCTCCAACAGTCTCGGAACCGTTCTAGGGGATCGATTCCAGAAATTAGGAGGGGCTGATATTGATGAAGCCATCGAACACACCAAGAATGCGGTTAACACTGTATCCGACAACGATCCGGATAAAGCAAAATTCTTGGCCGATTTAGCAAGTCTATATGGAGATCGATGTCTCCACTCTGGTGAGCCGCTTGACCTCGATTTGGCGATCGAGAACTATCAAAAAGTGATGGAATTGACCTCAGACGACGACCCAAGCTATGCGATCCGTTTGAACAACCTTGCGAGTCTGCTCCGAGACCGATACCAGAAAATTAATGGAAAGACCGATCTAGAACAAGCGCTGAAATTCGCACAGAAGGCGGTTGATTTAACAGCTGGGAATCAGCCAGAACGTGCGATATATCTGAGCAATTTAGCCCATATACTGGGCGAGCGCTATCTGAGAGACTCACAAACAAAGGACATTGAATGTGCTATTACCCACGCACGGGAAGCTATAGATATGACGCAGGATGATCATCCATACCGTTGGAGGCGCTTGAACAACCTTGGCGTTCTCCTCCGGCAAAAGTCTCTGAAATGTCCAACCCAGGCAGCCAAATCACCTATTCTTGAGGAAGCCATTGAAGTCACCTTGATTGCGGTCAAAGCCACCAAGGAGGATGATTGGGATTATGCAGGACGCGTGAACAATTTGGGGCTTCTTTTTGGGGATGCCTACCGATGCATCGGAAGGCCAAGCGACCTGGATAAAGCCATTGAATATTCCCAAGAAGCCATTAGTAAGACGCCTAACAATACTCTGGATCTTTCGACATATCAAAGTAATCTGGGGAGCTTATTCGAAGATAGATACGAGTTGAATGGTCGAAAAAAGGAAGGAGACTTGCAGAATGCGATATCGTCGTATGAAGCTTGTCTTGGTACGTCAAGCGGACTTCCACTAACTCGCATACGTGCCGGACAATCAGCTGTATACCATCTGGTCGCGGAGAGGAACTGGCTCAAGGCAGCTCAACTACTGGACCAGATATTAAACATTCTCCCTGAGGTCACACCGCCATCAAGTGCTCGAGACGATCTGCAACACACCCTTCGACAGTTCTTCGGGCTCGCATCTCTCACAGGCTCCGTCTTCCTGAAAGCTGGAAGGACTCCAGCCCAAGCATTTCAAGCGCTCGAGCAGAGCAGAGGAGTAATCTCGAGCCTAATGATGGACTTTAGAGCCGATCTGTCCTCTCTAAAGGACAAGGGCAATGACAAGCAGGCCCAATATCTCAGGACAAGGCAGCAAATCATAGCCGCGAATGCATTTCGAAACTCTGCTTTGCTGGATATCTCAGCGAAAGACTACACATCACACGATCTTCAGCGTGAACGGCTGTTCAAGAGCCTGTCTGATATTCAAAATGATATACGGGCATGTGCGGGAAACGAAAATTTCCTTCTACCTCCCTCAGAGAAAGAGATCTTGGACTTGGCACGAGACGGGCCTCTCGTCTCCTTTAATGTCAGTGATGTCAGCAGTGAAGCTTTCTTGATAACTGCAGATGAAATCCGGGTCTTATGTCTCCCTGACCTGAAGAAAGAAAATCTTCGGCGATGTATAGATACTTGTGCTTCAAGAGGAAACTTGGCCCGACGGGATGCATCTCTTTCTCTCGGAGGCAAAAAGCAAAAGCCTCTTATTCCAGATGTGGCAACTGAACTGTCAGACCTGTGGAAAGTCATAGTGAAGCCAGTCCTCTCAAAATTGGGGCTTGTGGGTCCAGTAGGCCCCGGCGAAAAGTTACCACACATCTGGTGGGTTGGGGGTGGGATAATGGCACAGGTACCGATTCATGCAGCTGGTGATCATTCGAAAGGATCCACGGAGAACACACTGAGTCACGTCGCCTCATCATATGTCACGACCTTGAAAATGCTTCAGTTCATCAGAAACAAGCCCCAAACATTGAGCAGAGAAGTAGAGCCAAAAGTCCTTGTTGTTTCAATGCCTAGCACACCAAGCCACGGGGTTTCGCTCAACGTGGCGGAGGAGGTCGCGGCCATCAAGAAACACGTCGGCTCGTGGGCGTCAACGAAGGTTTTGGAGCGGCCTACCAAAGAAGAAGTCCTTTCCGAATTCGAGACTTGCACAATAGTCCACTTTGCTTGTCACGGCATTGCAGACACTGTAGAGCCCGCTAAAAGTGCTCTCCTCCTTGGGAGGGAGAAGCAAGAGCGCCTCGCCCTCGGCGATTTGGACACAATCAGTCGTGATGACACCGAAATTGCATACCTCTCGGCCTGTTCGACCGCTGAGCTGAAAGTCGAAGATCTCGTTGACGAGAGTATCCATCTCGCCAGCGCTTTTCAGCTCAGTGGATTCCGACACGTTATAGGGACACTGTGGGGTGCAGATGATGCCGCCGCTGTTGCCATTGCAGGCAAGTTCTACGAAGAATTGCTTAAGGACAGCAAGTCGTTAAGATTGCCCGTGTCACGCGCACTTCACTATGCCGTGATGGATTTCCGGAATAGGCAAGATAATTGCACGGCTGTTTGGAAGTGGGCGCCGTTTATCCACCTGGGTGGTTAAAAATGGTGCCTGCCGAATGGATATATGAACCTGGACCCCGCAGAGGCATCTCATTAAAAATTGCCACGGTGCTCGATGATCTCTTGATTACCTAACTCAAGTTGGGTACACTTATCGCGTTGACAATGTGAGAGGCTCAAGTTATTATGACATCTGCAGTGTAAACCTTGACCCTGAGTGAAGAGAGGCAGAGGCAGTGCTACGGGTGACAAATAAGAATGACAATAGTACTGTAAAAGGCAGGTTATGGACGCGACAGGTACTACGTACGAACAGGGCAAATAAATGTATTTCCCACGTAGGTTCAAGCAGTTTCCACTCCACTCACACACAATCTCTCTCCCAGGATACATAGTCGGACTTTATGTATAGAATAGGTACAATGTACATTGTAGGTACTCGGGTCCCTAGGTGTAGTATTAGCATGATCTGTCATTGATCACGCCGTGTTCTTCTCATTCAAAGTCTCGCTGTTTGCCTGAGAGGCTCGGCGCTGCTCCTGGGCGACACTCATCTGGCGGATGCTCATTTTCCTTGCTCCATCGCCGCCTTGTTCGGCGGTGCTGGCATCACGGAAGCTAACCTTGGGGCGGAACTTCTTGCTCTGCCAGGCCTTGTCAACCATCTCATAGAGCTCGTCAACCTGCTCAAGCGTAAGGCCCTTGGTCTCGTAGATCATGAACCAGACAAAAGCAAATCCGATGCCGCAAAACGTTCCCCAGATGAAAAATACTTTGGACTGTAGGTTTGCGTGCTCCACGTCCACGAGGTACGGTGTCGAATAAGCAATCGCAAAGTTGAGCAGCCAATTCGTAGCTGTTGTGATGCTTAGAGCTCGAGCTCTGATTTTCAGCGGAAAGAGTTCTCCTGTCACCACCCAGGCGACTGGACCCCAGCTGGATGCGAAGTGGTAGATGTAGATGCAGACGAATGCGATAGCCGTTCGTTGAGCTGCCAAGTCTTCCGTACCCGCCACGGTACCGGTGATGGCCACGATATATTGGCAGACACACATTCCAGCTGAACCCCATAGAAGCAAATTACGTCGTCCAAGTCTCTCAACTAGATAGAGTCCAGGGAAAGTACTGACCTGGATGTTAAACGGCACATTAGCTGGATGCAAAAACAGGGGGAAAGAAGAATCGGCGAATTGAAAATGAGGAAAATGTTAAACATACCACGTTGACAGTGTTGGTGATAACCTGGATGATGAAAGGATTCTGGAAGCCTGCGCGAGTGAAATAGGCGGTTCCGTAATAAAAAATAAAATTTACCTATTTTTCCAAGTCAGAAAAAAGCTCTTTGAATAAATGTCAATCAGCCTTACGCCGGAAAGCTGTTGGAGTGCCTGAAGTAAACAACCGGTGATGAGTCGTTTAGCAATTGTCCCCTTCAATAGGTCTGCATAGCTGCCCTTGCCCAATGACATCTCGTACTCATGGTTGGCACGCACTTCTGCGAGTTCTTCGACTAGACCAGGGTGATCCTGGGGAAGTCGGCGAAGCTTCGAAAGTGCTTTGATGGCTTTTTCGTAATTGCCCTTTTTGATGTGGAAGCGAGGGGTCTCGGGCAGAACAAGAAGACCTCCGACCAGAATGATAGCCCAGGCAAATTGCAGGGCGACAGGGATTCGATAAGAGCCCGAATCAGGTCGTTGACCGGTGCTATTATTGACGATTGCAGCTAAGAAGAGGCCAACTGTGATTGCGAGCTGGTAGCTTCCAACGATTGTCCCTCGAATCCATTTCGGCGCCGTTTCTGACTGGTAAAGAGGGACTGTGAGAGTGGCGGCGTGAGCTAGATGGAATGATGAAGTGGATTGTCTGGGGTCTTACTCATAGCTGAGATCAATCCAACGCCGTAGCCGGCAAAGAATCGACCGGCAATAAACAACGGCTGACTGGTTGCAGCAGTTTGCAAAATGACTCCGAGATTGAAGACAAATGCAGTTGAGAGAATCAAACCCATTCTTCGTCCAAAGAAATCCGCCGTCGGAGCAGCCGTGAGCGCACCGAGAAAGGTTCCCAGAGAGAGAATCGAGACGATGAGTGATTCCTCGCCGGAGCTGATGCCTGGCTCTCCATTGGCGTCGATATATCCTGTGGAAAATGTCTCCTTCCAGTAGGGCATCTCCAGGATGCCTGAGAATGGGGAGTCAGACTAATCACACATGGCTATATTAACCATAACGCTTGATAAACGCACCAGAAATTGTGCCTGTGTCATATCCGAACAGTAATCCACCAAAGCTGGAACCGTTAATATGATACGCAAAAGTTGAAGGAGAAGTACATACGCAACGAAGATACCAATCACAATGGCCACCCAGGCCGCGCCAGGCTCATCATCGGGTTTCTTTACTCGGACGGCCATTTCTACAGACTTTTCCTTCTCAAAGTCTCAAATGACAATTCTGGGGGGAGGTGGAAAAAGAATGGCGAAGAGGGGACCATCAGCGTTCTTATTTGCCCACACATTTTCGATACACGAGTGGGAAAACCCAGTTTTCTGAAGCAGCCAAATAGTGGGGAGAGGATTCAGAATGATATCGTCATACGATCAAGGGTGATTTGGGAAGTACTTTGTGGAGTTGAGAGGATGACCGCAAGGCTCTGGGCACTCCATCAACTGGGCAATGAGAGGCAGCGCCTAAAAAGGCAAGACTTGCCTTCGATTGTTGGAAACATGACTCTGTGGATACTGCGAATCAAAGCGGCCTCTTGATCGCTGTTAACGGATCAAATGATTGGAATCATAATGTCTAGGCATAGCCGGCCAAGATTTTCCTCCACTTGCCAAGGGCAGTCTTGGTACCCAGCCATTGACGCAAGCGGGGTTTCTTGTACGCAAGGCTGATCGGCGAAACCTACTCAGTCGGGGAAGGGTGCTGCGTGAGCTTCAGTCGGGTTTCAGCATTCAATCAATGAGATGAAATTGATCAGGTCTGTTGTACAATATTCGAATGGGCGAGGCGTCGGCATTGAATACACTTCCCTCGCGATCGTTCGATGGAGATCCAATTTGAGTTTCTCCGACGCCATGCGCCAACGTTGCATTGGGTGGGCATTCTATGCAGCCTGGAGGGGGGATGTGACAAGGTTCATCATTGCCACCAACTTTGTATCGAAGTGTGCATGGGGATATTAGTACCGAGTACGTGCAGGCTCAACCCTCTGCGTCTATTGGATCCATTCCATGTGTGAACACGTTCTCTTCAGCCAAAACTCAATCATTGCTGTGTTGAATGTATGACATGACGTCACATATTGATTCAAGTGATGAGCTCGTGACCCAGCAACCATAACCCTTTGGCTAAACAGCAGACGGTAAATGAAATGATTCCTTGCTTGTGCTACTTACCGACTTCAGGCGTTCCTTGAACTCAAAAATCCAATTCTCTCGCTAATCGAAGGCTATCCTGATAGCCTGCACCGTGTTTGGATGATTCGTAAAGGTGACCACCAATGTCTTGCCAGATTCGTCAAAATATGGGTGAGGAACTGCGGCATAGATAGAGCTTCCCTCTTGCAAAGGCGTAGCCTGATAAAGAGTCGTTGGCTCAGACCACGGGCCCTCTGGCTTTTGCGAAGTCTTCATGAGAACTTTAGAATTCATCCAATTGTCTGATGAAGGTATGGTATTAGTATTGGAAGATCCATACACCTTCAATCCTTTCTCGTTGAGCAAGTGGCACATTGAGACTTACCACAGTAGATGAACATCAAACAGCCAAAATAATTCGACCATACGACTTGGCCCTGGTTGATTTGCCAGAAGACGCTCTCGACCTCACCTAGGGAGGTCGCGTTCAATCGTTCTTTCTGCCAGACAAGACCGTTCCAATACTCGTAACATTCGAGAAGAGATGCCTCGTCGTGTCGTACCCGAGCAAGATACACCCAAGGGTTGTCAGCACCACCATGTCCATAGGCATACACATGACCCTTCCAGTGAAGGGCACATATGTCGCCATACCATGGCTCTGTCGTAGCATCCCACCAGTACTGCCCCAGCCTTTTGATTGATGGGCTTGGTGGGTATGTATGATGCTTTAGATGCACGGTGGCAACACCAGCTCCCACTAGAGTATTATTCCCATCTGGGCGATGATTCAGGAGGAAGTAAAGGACGCCTTGACCTGGACTTGTCTCGACAACATTGGTGATGCCCAAAGCGCATTCAGCGGGATCCTCGTTAAGATCATTCATCAATGGGCAGAACTGCGGCGGATATCCATCGTCGTTGAGAGTGGGATCAACCACCATCAGAGGGTCGTGAGTTGCAAGGGCAATAGAGTCGCTTGTCATTCCGCGCCATGTGTCCGAGTAGTCTGCGTCACTATACAACGTGTCACCGTAACTGAGCAGGATATGGCGACCTAGCCGACCCTGAAAACCCAGATCTCTTTTCACGTAGGTGGTAGAGCTACGGACGTTGCCTAGAAACTCGACGCAAGAGACATTTATGTTCGGTGGGTATTCCTTTGGTACCCGTGTGTCTTGATCGCTCTCTGCTGGATAATTTGATGCTGGTAGGGCCTGGACAAGAACAGTTAGGCAAGATAAAATAGGTATAATGAGAATAGATATGGAATCCATGAGTATATGGGAAGGAGGACGTGAAGTAGAGTCATGGTGCCCTCTAGGCTCTGAGCAGGTAGAAGGAGCTTTCGCCGTCTGTTGTGGTTCTTATAGGCACACATCTTGATCCAGGCTTCCCCCTACCCTTCAGTTGGTGGCAGCTCACATCAAACGAAAGGGTGGGAGGTTTGAAAGCAGTTTCCGGAGATGCGATCGAGTCAAGGAGTGACTTGTGTAGTAGCCATCGACAGAAGCCCAGTGCCGAAGCAGTCCACAAGGTAATAGCGGACCACATATTCTGAACTCCTCTGATATCTATGATGAGGGCAGGAGATTCAGGAAAAGGTCACTTACTTTGAAGCGCAATCGGAGAAGGTCCGTGTCCATGGCAGGATGTGAGGCGGCAGTCGCAGGAGAGTATCCCGAACTCGTGGCAATTGGATTCGTGAAACCTTGATTGTGAGGCTCATTGGAAGATGGCGTATCAGATGGTGTCAGTGGCTCTCGCCATTGATTGATGATTTCACCTGTCCATTGAGAAAAGCGCTTGCGGAGAGGCCGAATATGCTGTGCTGCGAATTTGCCCTTGTCCATTGCATTGGAGTCGTCGGGTGAACTTAAAAGGAGGGTGACAGGACAGGGGTAGGGTGTACGAGACGTTCGAATATGTATCACAGAGTGCTTGTTTGTGTCATCGAAAAGGTAGCAGGTAAAGCGACAGGTGGAAGGTAGATGGTCTGGTGGTGAAATACGTGTAGGTACAAAGGGCTGTCAAAGACACGACATTCGGAAGCCACGGCGCATCGAGGGTTGATGTGTCTGGGGTCCTGCATGTGAATCTCCATATCTCCATAAAGTGCCGAGTGTGGCATGGAGCGATGAATATTATCACTGTCCGCAATAGTCGTGATTGGCACATGTTGATTGTGATGTCCTCGGAATTTCAACCTGATGCCGAGGCATACGCGCTGCATTTTGATAGTTACTACATTAATCTTAGTCAGTTACTGAATTGTCGACGTTGCAGGATTGAGACGTACAACTTCCTTTATCTTGATTGATATGTACTTGGATCTTCTGCGGAAGACCATGACAGAAAACATTCCATGAACCAAATCTAGTGCCGCTTACTCGGAGCGCTTTCCAATCCGTGGCAGGAGGAACCATGTCACCAACATCGATGCGAGTGAAATCAGGACGATTGGGTGAAGAACCACAGTGCCTAGACGCTGTGCCAACATACCAGTGATAAATGGTACCAATGCACCTCCTGACGAGCCCATACCTCCAACCACCGAGAGAGCAGTGACCTGGATGTTTCTAGGCAATAGTTTCGAAAACACCGCTGTCGCACATGGATAGACTGGCCCAAGGAAGAGACCGACGAGTGATTCTGCGACGGCGTTACCAATAATGTTCGGTACCAACCACACCAAGAGTTGAAAGCCTGCTGCCCCAATAGTAAGGCCCACCACCGCACGTTTCTCGCCCAACTTATGAGCGAAATGTGTCAAGACAAACCTGCCCACGGTTATCCCTAACCAAAATCCTGATCCTATATGACCTGCTTGAGATGGATCGCCATTCCGATAAGTGATGAGGTAGGAGATGACCCAGCCTGAGATGGCAACTTCGGCGCCCTGGTAGAAGCTGTGGGACGGTTAGCTATCATAGCTTTTGAATTAGCATGAAAGATCATACAATATGAAAGCAGCGCCAAGGAGGGTAGTCCTCTGCCCGAGGGCCCGCCGCAGTAATTGAGATTTTGTAGGTTCACCCGGAGATGCAGCCTGACGTGATGCAGTCTGTTCAAGCTCCGTAAGCAACGGAAATGCGGCGTCACTTTCGAATCCCTTATAGGACCAGCCCATGAATATGATGGAGGCTAGCGCAAGAGACAAGGGAACGAAGTAGAAGTACGACCAACGAATGCCCCTGGTCACAATGGCGGTCGCCATCAGAGGGGAAACAGTACCACCAACCTAGAATAGTCAATCACATCGTAAAGGTGAGTGAGATCAGAGAGGACTTACTCCGTACAACCCATGCATGGAGCCTAAGATCACGGTGCCTCGCATCAGGTTGACCATGAATGCGTTGGTCATAGCCAAGAAGAAACCCATACCCGAGCCCAAGAAGAAGAAGCTCAACACCACAACAGGGAATGGGGGCGCACAGACAAGGGCGATGTAGCCGATGCTCATAAGACAGGCAGCGACAACGCAAGAGAGTGCTCGCCCAATTTTGCCCTCAATCATCTGACATACAGGCACGATGGAGATAAAGCCGATGGCATTGGTGATAAAAATCAAGGAAACCACGCCATAGCTAATGTCATATTCCTTCTCAAGATAGGGGATAAGAGCGCCTGTGGCCGCATCATTAATGCCCATCAGTAAAAACATGACTCCTGCGGCGGCCAATCTCCATCGGTTTCGAGGAGGGTTAGATGCCGACGGAATGAAAGCATCGATAGCCTGGTCTGGGTTTTGCGACGTGCCGAAGTTTGATTCTAGCTCCTCCTGAGACTGGGAGAAGGATTGCGTAATCGTGGTGGGCGTCTCAGGAGTCGTCTTTGGTCCATTCAGACGTTCACCCCACCTCAATTCGTTCAATTCATACTCGGTCGGTTGACCGGTAGAAACCTGATCACGATGCAGGACAGGGGCCAAGCCTGAAACCGGCAGAGAAGGCTTGCTTTCGTGGGTAATGAATGCCCCAAGAATCGGGGCAGACATCTTGGTGTATGGGGCTTGGTGTGTGACAACACTTCTATCTATTGCTGTAGGCTTTGCATGAATGACCAAATGTATGGACCGAAGGACACGAGAAACAAAAAGAGAACAGAGAAAGTGAGAGGAGAGGTTGAAGGGTCTATGGACTTGGTTTTCACCATGACCAACATCCACTGAAATGCCCCATCATTCTCCGCCAAAGCGCCTTTCAAAAAGCGATATGCTTAGTCAGGCGTTGAGCATGTAGGCTAGCCTTTCGGGTTGATATGCCCAGAGCTCGAGAAAAGGGAAATGGTTCGCCGCGGTTTAGAAACCATATGGGGGTCGAATATCTGCCTAAATGAGGATCCATCACGTTTTCTGCACTGGTGCAGTAAGGATGGGCGGTGAAATGGGCGAATTCGAGATAAGAACTTCGGAAGATCTGCTGCCGATATCACATGTTAGGCGGTTAGCCTTCCTCTTTGCGAAAGGGTTCCCCGCACAAGAATTTCGGTTGCAAATTCACGCATGATTTCCATATGCAGGTCCGCCGTACGACTTTCGTCGCCCTGACCTAGGAGTACAGTTGACTCACCCTCACCCTGCGCTTGGTTGACTCATGCGCCATGTCTCGCCGAAAGCTTCGTAATACTGTCGAAGAGACACTGACCCCGCCGGGCACCCTTCTCCAAACCGAGACCATTGCTCGTGTAGTGAAAGCCAATGGCAAGGACCTCTACACCGTGCAGCTTCCCTCAAGCGAAGAAACCCTCCTCGTCGAACTCGATGCTAAATTTCGTGCCACTGTCTGGATCAAACGCGGTGGCTATGTTCTCGTCGACACCTCTAAAACCTCAGGGCGCGACAACAAGATCCAAGGGGAGATCGTGAACGTGGTCCGAGATGAAAAAGCGTGGAGAAAGGAATCATATTGGCCAGCAGAGTTCGTCAAGAGGCGTGCTCCTGTAGATAGTGATGAGGAGGAGTCTGTTGTGGGAAAGATGCCTCCATCAGACAGTGAAGAGGATGAAGGATGAAACGACATCGTCGATGCTGACCTCAACCAGCTTTGACGCTCCTCTTCACTGGGGGCCGAATATGGTCAACAGGAGGAGCAATAAGAGCACACATAACCTGCACAGCAAGCTCCATAACCACGAAGCCAGAACTCATGTCTGTGCTTGGGAACACCAGCCAAGAATATTCCTGAATTGCCCAATTGAGCAGCACCCAGACGGGGCCGCCTCCCGCCCTCCAGAGAAGATATGGAGTGGCCCAGCCGAGATATGCATAGAATTGATAATGCAGACTCCTGGCACACAGAAGACCAATCACCAGACTCCCCAACAGAGTGTCCATGACAAACGTGGGCGTGATCTTCTGGGAGATTTTGGTCTGCTCGCCCTCATTGAGAGGGCTGAAGTGCTTAGTCACAAAGTCCCCCAAGCTCGAAGCAGTGGGACGAACCCACTTCGTCTGGAAGAAAGAGAGCAGCAGGGCGAGGTGCACCACCAACAGACCAATAGCAAAACCTTTAGAGAGAAATGTGTCCTCCCCGACAAATCGCCAATTGACCGTCCATTTGAAGAGAAACTGTCGTCCGAAATCAAACGCTCGTAGAAAGTAGTCCAGACCAGTGTCTCTCGTCAAGAAAGGCGCTGCCAAAACAAGTTGAGACAGGACAACCGATGAGCCAGACCAGACTGCACCGGCAAGTCCGGCGCCCTGGAGGAGGACAACCCCAACGCCCGGCGCAGCGAGGAGAAGCGTCATCTTAACTCCCAACCCCAGGCCCCAGACTAAGGCTCCGGCAGCCCACTTCCGCCTTTGCAGGAGGTAGATAGCGAGCCACAGGCCTACCACGGCCCAGCAATCATTGAACAGCCTCAGCACGTATATAGAATGCAGTCTCTTACTCAACGCCAGCGGCACCAACAACCACGGCGGGGCGCCGACCCGCCTGTAACAGGCAAGCACCACCGTCAGCGTCACGAGATACAGGCCGGCAAAGATGGTCTGGGCGCGCAGGATATTGGTGCCCTCGTCGGTAAGGTGGTAGAGCGCAGTGTAGATGTATACGTGCAGGGCTGGGTAGACGAGGGGACCCGTGGGACCCGTAATCTTGGTGTACTGTCGTTCGCCGTCGAGGAAGAGTTGGATCTGCACCATGTAGGTGCTCCAGTCGATTTCCGTGTCTGTATGGGAGTTTCACCGCCAAGGCGTCAGAACGAGGATCTGAGAGATTGGCCTTGGAGCAGAGAAGAACAAGGGGGAGCATACACGAGACTTTCCAAATGATGAGACTGCAGAGCATAGCCTCTCCCAGGATCATCAGCGGACCAATCCATCTTGTATGCTTGGAGTTCGACAGGAGATCTTGCATGGTGGCCAACAAACCATTCATGATGGTGAGACGGATGTACAGACAATGCCAGAATGATGGCTTGCGTGGGATACCGATGTCCACCGGGCCGCGACAGTTTGACTTGTTCACCGCAGGAGCTGCAGAATTCCCATCACGACGACTGCATTATCGATATATAAAAAACAATGGTTAATCAGACAACAATTCACAAATCGAGTCGTTGGTTGGTAAACACCAAAATACCTAGGTACGTGTCATCTCGCTAAAACGCGAAAGCCGCAAGTCGGTACTCCATATCCAAACCCCACAATCTATTTGGATACTTGTACGAGTACACTTACTACTAATTAAGCACCTAACTAGCTACCTAAGTACCTAATAGGCACCTAGTCCTCCGGGTCTGGACTAATCAAGTACTTTGATCAACCTCGTTAACCCAAACCATTCCATTTTCGACGCCAAAATGCATAATTTAGTACGGACTAAGAACCTACACTAACTATAAGCAGCATTAGTGGGGAAAGCTCTCACCATAGCCAAGCGACGTCATTCCCTCCTCACATTTTCTTCCTCCGATTCCCGCGTCTCGAGCTGCCCTAGTGACCCATAACAAGACTGCACCGACCTGGATCAGCGTCATGGACCATGATTGCGAGCGGAGGCGGGGACGAGCTTCCCTCCCTAAAAGTGTCAGTCTTAGTACATGACATTGTCATTCAGACGGACCAAGGTAAATTTGGACTCATCCACCGCCTAGTAAAGCAGAAAGACATCCATCGCTCGACTTCTCACGGTCGAATCGACCTTTCATCTTTCCTCGCGTTTCTTCCCCTCTTGGCTTTGGTCTAGAAGTCCGTCCGATACCGCTGGACACTACAGACTTGTTTAAACAAGTTCCACCAGACTGGGCTTTGCCGCTGAGCTTTCCGGCGAGTCCTTTTAAAGTTTGGGCGTGAGAAGGCCTGGGCCCATAGCCTATGGCCGAGAAGTCGAGGTATACTCGTGCGTGATTTGTGTGAATAGAATAGCCAGGGGCCGCTGTTCTTGCCGCGAGAATCGGATCATATACATGGATAGAGGATCACGACGACATGGTCCTTGACACATATAAAGACGTATATTGGCAACGATTGGAAGCCCAAGAAAAACAATCAACACTGCTAGCCTCACCACAGCCGGATCTCAGCTCAGTGTAGATAGCTCTATCTCCACAGTCACATCTCAACAACATGGCATCCTCCAAGCAAGGGCCACCGGCGACGGCGCCGCATGACCTAAACTGCCTCACGATCTCCGAACTCCAGCGCGTCGCACGGGACCGCATGGACAAGCAAACACGGGACTACTACAACGAAGGGGCCGACGGCGGGAGCACACTCCACGAGAACGAGTCGGCCTACAGACGGTACCGGATCCGGCCGCGCGTGCTGCGCGACATCTCACGCATAGAGACCACCGTGCCCATCTTCGGCCACCGCAACGCGATGCCCTTGGGTGTCGCGCCCGCGGCGATGCAATGCCTGGCGCACTCCGACGGCGAGATAGCGACAGCGCGAGCGTGCCGGGCCAAGGGGATTGCGATGGGCCTGAGCAGTTTCTCGACGAGCACACTCGAAGACGTGCGCGAGGCCAGCGGCGAGATCCCGAACGTGCTGCAGCTGTATCTATTCGAGGAAAAAGAGAAAAGCCGCCGGCTGATCGAGCGCGCTAAGAAGGCCGGGTACAAGGCGGTGATGCTCACGGTCGATACGCCCATGCTGGGCCGCAGGAATCTCGAGATCAGGAATCAGTTCGCCCTGCCGAGTCATTTGAAAATCGCGAACTTCCCGGCCGGAGATGACGAAGACGCCGTGGAGGACGAAGCATCATCATCCCCATCCTCATTCAAACAGTCAAACCAGAACCGAAAACCCCCCCGCCGCCGCTCCTCCCCGGGCTACCAAGACGGCGCCCGCCGTGTCCACCCCGCCGGCCCGATAACATTCCACAGCCACGCACCCAACCCGACCCTCTCCTGGGAGTCGTCCATCCCATGGCTCAAGTCCGTCGCGTCACCGATGCAAGTCTGGGTGAAGGGGATCGCGACCGCCGAAGACGCGCACCTGGCCCTGCAGCACCACGTCGACGGCATCATCGTGTCCAACCACGGCGGCAGGCAACTCGACGGCGCACTCGCGACCCTGGACGCCTTGCCGGAGGTCGTGGCTGCTGTCCAGAAGCGAATCCCCGTGCACGTCGACGGCGGCATCCGGCATGGAACCGATGTCTTCAAGGCGATTGCGCTGGGCGCCGATTTCTGCTGGGTCGGACGCCCCGTGCTGTGGGGCTTGGCGTATAAAGGGCAGGAAGGCGTCGAGTTGTGTTTGCGGTTGTTGATGGATGAGTTCAAACTGTGTATGGGTCTGGCCGGGGTCACGCGCGTGCAGGATATTTCGAAGGACTATCTGGCCAAGGTCGATCGTGATGGGTTTCCGAGCCGTTTGTGAAGGGAACTAAAGAAGATATGGGGCCCTACTTATGACGGATACTTATTTTGGAAGCTCTTTTTTCCGTCATAGAATCTACGAGCGTTGCGGAGAAATCTATAAGTGGGTTATTTGTTCGAATTGAGAGCTTCGACCAGCAAAATCCATGTAGCCTCTTCCACTCAGAGAAGTAAGGTATTTGCTTCCTGTATTGCCCCGTCTAATTGTAACATGTTCTGATGCTGTGCCCCATTCCCTTGCTTTGCGTGAAAACTTGCAGCGCCTGAGCTCTCTATAATCTCACACCAAGCTTATTGGTATCGGCCCTAAACGCCCGCTTTCTATCGCCATCTAACCACGATCAAATCGCAATACAAACTTCCAACTAGAGTATCGTAGAAGTCCTCCACTTGCGTGATGACCGATTTCAAAACCGCTTCAAGCTACCAGTCTTGGATCTTGGGCGCAACGAAGTTGACAGTTCCATCCTCCATATACCCATATGTTCCTAGTACGCCACCCGTGATCTCCCGCATGACCATGTTGAAGTCGGCACTGTTTCGAATGTCACATTTCTTGCTTGCTGACTCCGTATGTGAAACCCATGCGGCGGTAGTTCTGAATCTTTTCAAGCATGATGGGCATACCACGACGCCTCCCACATGTGAAGAGGACAGCAGGTGATCACGAAACTGTTGTGCATCATTGAACTGGCGGCTGCATCTGCTCCCTGGACAAACGTATTCTTGTCTCATAACATCCCAAAAACGCTCAACGTCAAGACCTGTGGAGGTTGAAATGACTGATCTTGGTTGCGTGGTGACATGATCATGCTTTCCACTGGGTTTGGTGCTGACACTGTCGATACCTTTGAAGGTGGGGGCACTGCTCTCCTGCAAAGCTTTGGTAGTAAGCTTTTGGTCATAGATCGACACAACTGCGTTGCGGTTTTCTTGCGGAGGTCTTGCAGTAGTGCCAATGGAGTCTAGCCATCCTTCGATCTTGTTAGTTGCACTTGTTGCGCCTTCAGTTGGCTGATGGTTTGCCCATGCTGGGCGCTGAGAGATGTGTAAGTTGGTCATGTTGACAAGAGGGAGTGGTTCATCCGGATTGAGGAAATCTTTAGTAGACGCTGTCGCCTTGTTTGGTTGATTGCCAGGGATTTGAGGGTCTGATGCCGTAGGCGCAGTTGGTGGAGCGACGAGTGGGAACTGTTGAAGTGATGCTGTGGAAATCGGCCCACCAATAGCTGTCTGTAGAGATCTGTCTACCCTTGATGCAGGTACGTCGTCAATGAAACCAAGTTGTGCGCTAGCTTGATCTCGAGATTGCTGGCCAGGATTGATCTGGGGCAGCCCAAAAGCGTTCGTCTCTTGAGCCCATGCTTCCTTTTCAAGTTGCTTTTCGGCTCTCTGGAGTTGGAAATCAGTCATTTTGATCACTGTGCACTCATCACTCTCGATGTGAAACATGAGCGCTGCGGCGGAGGTGAAGCGAGTTTTGCACCCAGCACATTCAAGTTTTTGACTTGTTCGATGTTGCTACCCATGGTCAGTACTAAGTAGAGCGACTTAGATGGCTTTTCCAAAACTCACTTGTTCGACGTGTATGTCTCGTGCTGCCACGCTATTGTACTCAGTGCCACATACTGGACAGCAGTCTAGAAATGAGTCAGGCCGATGTTGATTATGAACAAGATTCACATACTATGTGCTGGGCTTCCTAGTTGATGGATGAAATAGAGCATGTCATCCTCACAGTCGACGTCGCATCGGTCACAGTAACTATGATCGGGGTCTTTCTTCTTGTGAGAGATCATGGCATCTCTGCTTGAGAAATGCTTGAAGCAGTCCTTATAGGTGCATTTAACCTTCATCTTGAAAGAGTGAGCCGACTCGAAATAGGAGGACAGTGATTGAAAAGTCAACAAAAGCGTATTGCAACGGCAAGGAGATGAAGTCAGTGGGGAGAACCAGAAGAAAACTTGAATGCTGAGAAGTGGTAAAAAGGGAAAATCCTCCAAGAGGCAGGAACGTGAACAGTGGGACACAATGTATAGTCCGAGAAGGAAAGTCAACGGTTCAGTAGTGGATCTCACAGCCTGCCACTTCCCAAGGCGGGGCACTAGGCGAAGAGGGTCTGGGAAAGAAGTATCTGACTCTTTCTCTTACATGAGCCAGGTTGTTTCAAAGGTTTATCAACCGGGCCCTTTTTCGCTCTCTACAGGGACCTTGGGCACTATATGTGAAGTCAGAGGATGGATTAAGGATGTTGAGTTGACGGGAAAAGGAAAGTGGCTCGAAGGTGAAGCTTTGGGGTTCGAGGAAGGCGCGATGTGGTTGTGACGGCTGGAGATTTTGGTACGGATTAAAGTTTGGCCCACTCCGCACCAACGTCCGGTACCTACGAGGAAACAGCCCTATCTAGTAGTCTTGGATGACATGGCCTTCGGGCGGCTTCGAGGTTCCCTCAATCACTTGGAGATCTCCGGTGATGTGACTATAACTTATTAACATTTGGTCGGACACCCTGAGCGGACTTGGGCTCGACCAAACTAATCGCCATAAACAAGGAAAATGTTTCGCCATGTCTTCATGCGCTTTGTTCATCGAGACATGGTCATCACAATAGCAAAACTATCAGCAGAATGCGTGTCTCTAATACCCCTCAAGTGTAGAGCTCCTCTGTCAGTGCATTCAATGACAACCCTTCTTTGGCGATGTCTTCATCTGTGACACAAGTCAGTTTTGGGCACGACCTTAGAGTGTGGATACAACTTACTTTGCAAGAAGCACAGCGGCATCTCAACCAATGTGCCTTTCACTTGACTGAGCAGGGCTTTGAGCTCTTGAACTCCGCCTGGAAAGTCTGCAGGCACCACGTGACCATACTCAACCCTTGGTGGCAGTCTGCCCTTATCTTTATCCCCGGCCTGTGCATCGGCATTCCGGAAGAAGTACTCGTAAAACTCCTTGTACTCGTCCCATGAATGAATTTCATCATCTGGTACGGCTCGGAATGCCTTCCGAAAAACCTGTGTATTTGTCCTTGCTCGAGTGTTCCAAAGACTCTGGAATGCATCAGAGAGCGGATCTGACACAATATGATCCTCTGGGGTACCCCAATCGTACGCATTGGGAACACCGACAGGTTCATAATTCGCATCAGGACGCCGGATGTCCTGCGGGCGGACCAGACCCAAATGCTTTCGGAAGAGCTGCCTTCTTAGTGATGCTGCGAAACGGCTTGCTTGCCATGGTTGACCAGCCATGGAGGATTGTTGTGGTGTGGGGTCATTGATCAAGATCGCTATCTCACTATCATGAGAACCAAGTTGGCTACGATCGTTGAGATTGGCAGATCCACATATGACAATGCGATCATCTGCAATTAATGTCTGGTTGTGTTAGAGAAACTTGACAGTTTGGGGAAATTGATACTTACCTTCGAGTGAATGTATAATTCCTCACTGACGAATGAATTCAACTCGGCCTCAGGTGGACCATCCCACGGCACTGATTGAATGTCCTGTCCTCCGAGCATGTAACACTCTGATACACTATCCCACCGTCCACTTCCAGGAATGGTCTGTGCAACAGCTTGATATTGCTGGTATTGGGGTGCCTGACCTGGCTGTGAAACACCAGTTCCCTCTCCGTAAGGACCGTATCCGGCACCAACTCTATCATCATGTTGCTTCCGCGCGTCCTCATAAGGGACGCCGCTCTGTTGTTCAACTTGTTGCATGGTCTTGTCGCGATTGATCCGGTCATAGCTCCGTAGATTGTAAAATCGAATGTAATCCAACGGGTTGTACCCTGCTTGCGCAATTTTTTCCATGATAGAATGCCCACCTCGGTTGATTGAAAAGTACTGAAATTCCATAATAGCACGGGTTCCGAGGGAGCCATCCTCGCGAAGGTCACCGGCAAACGCAGGAACGGCTGGAATGACAACGATTATCTTGTACCTCTCACCATTCCTTGCTGCTCTCAAAATTCTTTCGACAATGGCCTGGCCGATCAAGTTCTTGACAGGTTTTTGCTGATCGCCGGTAGCGGTGATGAAGAACTGATTCTCAATGTAGACAAAGTGCTGGCTATTTCGGATCACATCTATGTAAGCGTTTTGAATGGAGTGCTCCAGAGGAGTACCGTTGCTCCACTTTGTACTGCTTCGCAGAATTTGGCAGGACATTGGACCTCGTGGTTGGCTTTGAGGACGTCCGTAATGATCCGTCGTGCCAGTATATTTACCTTGGTACTGTTGGAACTTTTGTCCAGCAACGTTTCCAATCGCAGAGAGCTCCTGACCAAGACGCCTCCCCTCTTCGCGATACTGATCAAATCTTCCTCGCAGACCCCTGTCGCTAGGAAGGGCTCGCTCATTTTCGTCACCGCGGCCATAATCATCAATTGCTCTAGTTTGTTCTCCAGTGCCTTGATAAGATGGATGTTGGTAGGTTTGCCCGGGCGATTGTTGGCCAGGCGCGCCTGTTGGTGTTTGACCATATGCAGAGTATTGATCCTGGGGGCCAGTTGACGGCTGATGGGCCGAGTATGTCTGGTCAAGGTGCGACTGGGGAGGAGGTCCAGGCGGTGGTGGAGGGAAATTCTGCTGATAAGGCTGGTTCTGAGACTGATTGTAGTTGATCTGACTTCCAGGACTTTGTGTCTGGGTGGGTTGGAATGAAGGACTCGGAGGCTGTCCATATTGTGGCTGAGTTCCTTGTAAGTACTGGCTTGGTTGTCCACCGATTTGGCCCGGAATTGTAGCTGATTGGTGTTGATACTGCTCAGGGTTACTTGGTGTGTGTGGTCTGTTCGTGCTTTGCCAAGCAGGTTGGGCGTAGGGTTGACTTCCCGGAGGCGGAGGGAAAGATCCGCTGGGTTGAGAGGGTTGCGAGGATTGCGGGCGAGACTGGGGTCGTTGACCTATTCCTGATGACGGATGCGTAAAGTCGTCATTGATCCTAGAGTACCTAACATCCCTCCGAACGTTGTATTTCTCATCATAGATGAAATTCCATCGATCGGTGAAGTGATGGCGGAGATCTTGAACACAAGATCCTTGTAAGCTCAACGCAATGTCGGACCTTGGTATTGTTAGCCAGAACATAACTAGAAATGATTAGGCGAACCTACCATCCCATTCTAGAACTTTTTGTTCTGTCAAGTTTGTTCTGGAAGGGATTCGCAACATCGCTGAAGTCCATGACCCTGTACATAGCACATACGTTAGACAAATTTATGATGTCGAGAAACAAACCGGGGCATGGTTCGCAGAATAGTGTAGGTAGGCACGAGTGAACGCTGAGATGAACCAACCTTGCATTATTGAAGTCCTGGCCAGGAAAGACTATCTCATTAATGTTCGACGGGTGCGCATCGGCAATGGCATGCTGGTTGGTATCCCATCTGCCAAAACAGAGGTCAAGCCCACCCATGAAGGCAATTCTGCCATCAATCAAACATAACTTTTCATGATGGGCCCAGTAGAGGATGACATCATCGTTCAACCCGTAAATGCCTTTCAACGCATCTGAACCAAGCTTAGAGGCACCGGCCGCGTCAAGCTTGAGGTTTTGGAAGGAAGATATCAAGGAGGAGTGTGCAGTTTGTGCATCGGGAAGATGGTCTGGGTGTCGAAATACCGCGATATTTGGTGAAAGTTTCTCAAGTTCATGTTTAGTATGCGCGGAGGACAGGGCTAAAGGAGGAAGGATTAGTGGGTATTCTCTCTCTGCAGATTCCAATGAAGTTGATGTTGACCTAAGACCCAGAGCCACTAGGAAAGAAGTAAGAGCATTTGTTGACTGGGGAAGTTGAGAGTGGAGATAATCGAGAATGGGAGGGGAAATCCACCTACTCAGTGCTTGTGTGACTTCTTTGTAAACAATGATATTGACCTTGACGCCACGCTGAGCCGCTCTCTGCAGAGTCCTGTCGAGTCTCCATTGTTCGTTTTGAGAGGGAGGACGGCGGAGATACAATTCAGGAGTCAACCACCAATCGAGGATCCAGATCGATTCTCTGGCAGCTTCTAGAGCTTGGCTTACAGCCCAGAAGTATCCACAACCATCGACATACCATTTGACATCGTTGCCAGGACGTTCCGGCGCGAAGCTTTGAAATCGACTATTGCCTACTGGGTAGTTTGGGGAAGCTGGGGCGTTCGAATAACCAGAATAGCCACTTTGGCCCGGTGGCTTGTTGGAGTATTGGCTTGGAGGACGATTGTCAGGACCAAGCAAGTTAGCCACGTCAGACCCAATATTGTGAAAGGTAGAATGGAGAGTCCCTAATAGCTTGCCAGCTAGATCGGGCGTCTGTTGGGGAGGTTGAGTTGGAGGACCTCCTGGATAGGGAGATGTACCAGTCTGAGGATAGCCGGTGTTGGGACCTTGCTGACCATAATATCCCTGGTTGGAAGAAGAAGATCCAGTATAGCCGAAATTCTGAGCAGGCGGAGTCTTGAACTTATCATACTCGGACTTGAATTTGCGGAAAGTGTCCCCGACTAAAGAACGGTCACCTTGCCCTTGCCCTTGCCCTTGACCGGTACCTGAAGGCCCCCTAGATTGGGTGTAATCTTCGCCATAAGCGAGTCCGTCGTCATCCGGCTTCGGTGGCTGATAGTAAGACATGGTTGGAGATTTAGATGGAGGTCGAGGACAGACGCGAGATTATATTCTAGCTCATGTCAAGGAGAAAGAAGTGAGCTTGATAGAGATAACCCGTGGGGTTGAAGACAGTGGCAAGTCTGACAATGAGCCCAAAATTGAACGAAAGAGCTTGGTCTTGTTTCACCATTGAAGGAGTTTCAGCTGAACAAGCATGGCACATTTCTGGTGCAAATGACTGGGAAAAGCCAGCAGTTCACTCCTTGCCAAGCAATCGGTGCATAAATATTGCATTCTGTTGTGGTTAGTAGCCTACAGCGAACAGGTAAACAGGATCCCAATCTGCGCCTCCCGGGATGCGTGAGACGTTGGAGGGGCAAGTCACCCCGTCAGCACCACAGTACTAAGTCTACTAGCCGCGCCACTAGTGAGGGCCTTCACCCAGCTAAGCAACCATTAGCTCGATTGTTCGAATAACTTAGCACACTAATGAATGGGCTAATGGGTGACTAACATAATTAGTCCACTAACACCCTTTTGACCTGCGAGTCTCCTGTGCAGCAGCTTCAAGTGAGTGAATCATGCTCGACTATGGCATTAATGCTCTTCTTCCTTCCTTCGTCCTGTGAGCTAAATAGAGTCCTGACACCGATTCTCCTTTTCAATGTTCATGTTTTCACTGCATGATGGCCAACGTTGATCCACCCCGCTAGTAGTCGATCCTAGTGGTACTGCTCTCACATGTCACTGTTGTGACATCAATGATTGGATTGTAGTCTCCCAGACGCTCTCGACTCTGTCTACCCTTGCCCTTCTCAACGCTGAGCCGATATCAAGTCAACCCAACCGACTTGTTCTGAGTCTGAGTACAGACATAGGTAGGCAAGACGGAACAGCCTCCCATATGATGACCTCTGAGGCGAGCGCCCGTGAGGGCCGTGAGGGGTGACTGCCCTTGGTGACTAAATGAGCCACTGGTCGTCCCTGCTCCCGATGCACGCAAATGCTGTCATCGATGCAATGCGGGGAAGCCGCGCCCCTCCTCTTTCTCCTTCCTGCGGCAAGAAGGCGCAGGGAAAATAAAGATTGGGATACAAATACTGACAAAGTGCACATCTCCATTGCTGTTGGCTCCACGGTCGATCGGCTGCACATATAAACTGCCGTTGTGTGTTGTGCGTTCTGCCTTGCTGGTCGCTCGATAAATGTCTGCACCATTTCGTTTTCTCTCTCGTTCTTCCCCCACAATCCTCAGGTCCAGGAATCAACCACTCCTCCGAGCTTATCGGTTGACCACTCCATTGACGTTACAGCGACTAGCTTCCAACATGTCTCTCGCAACCCTTGATGTACGTATTCATCCATTCGTCACCACTTGAATAGCCAGAAAAGATTCGCTAAAATGATCAGGTATCTCAACATCCTAAACTACCTCAGTCCTCTGTAACACTGTTCGAAGCAAAGGCAAAGAAAGGCGTCAGTTTTGACGAGCTTTCCAAAGTAGTCGGCCGAGACGAAGTGGCAGTTGCTGCCTTGTTCTATGGTCAAGCTAAGGCCTCTCCCGAAGATATCAAAACCCTGTCTGATTACTTCGGTATCGATCATGCCACTCTCGAGAGCCAGTTAAGTGGCTTCCCCGACCGAGGAAAGAGTGTCGAGATGCCCCCAAAGGAACCACTGATCTATCGGTTGTATGAGATTGTTCAAAACTATGGTTATGCATATAAAGCTGTCTTGAACGAGAAGTTCGGCGATGGCATTATGAGTGCTATTTCTTTTTCCACACATGTTGAGAAGGAAGTAGACAAAGACGGCGTCACATGGGTAAGGTCTGATAGAGGAAGTCTCGGAATAGGAGAGCTAAACATGGACATAGGTCAACATCAAGCTCCGCGGCAAGTGGTTGCCATTTTCTCGTTTCTAACTCGGCCCGTTGTACATACAAATCTCGGCCAATGCCCGCTCGTCCGGTACCAGTTTGAGGCAGAAGAAAAAAGCGTGCAGTCAGAGAACCAAAGACCGAATTCAGACCTCCCGGAACCATTTACTCACTGGACTATCCGGGACCGTCGCGTAACAAGAATAAAACACCTCTGCTTTGTGGAGAGATAACAATATTAAATCATCATGAGAACAATACTAAGCACTGACCCTTTTTGCACGCTGCAAATCATTTTTCCCTTCTTTGTCTCACAACATTTCAACTACGGGGCCACCCTTTGCTCTTTCTGTCAGATATCAACCCCTTGGAGCTCAACTCGATTGTGACGAGGAATAAAACCCATACACAGTGACACATTGCTCTTTCGTCTACTCCCCATCAATATCCAACTACTTTCACAACTATTCATCGTGTTCGCATTCATTCTAACTCCAGTCCATACTTTTCCAGTCCGAAAGCCAGTAAACGAAAACATGAATTTTGGCTCCGCGTACACCACAGAAGTTCCTTGCGTTATCTTACGCTCACAGACCAGCTTTTTCTGCGTCATCCTGCAAACCCCTGTTGTTCCAGTGGACCCAATTCACAGCAACACTGTCAACCTTGACTCCCACAACGATGATGTCTGAGACATCAGTAACGGCAATATTGGCACGAGGCCCGGTTGAGGAGATTATCTTCAACATGCCTACGTGATTTTGTTAACATTGACTGTTGTTGACGAATCTAATTTTGGTCTCTCTTGAGCATTCCTTCGCACATTTTGCCCTTCAATTCGTCGAAAGACGGGAACATTGATTGCTTCCGTTCAAGGGGGGTGAGGAGTGACCCTCAATCTTCATCTCTCATTGACTCCACAACAAGAGAGGTTAACCCATCCTGACAATTAGTCCTTGTGGGGAAAGTGTGTATACACTCTCCCCCCGATATACCATTCATTAAATCTCTCTCTGAAATCCTCATGGAAAGGCTGGCTATCTGTGAGGAGAGAAACGGTTCCTCTAAGGCTTAGACAGAACCAAGCGGAGCTGCGAGGCACTCCTTCTATATTTGCAGTCTAGATAGTTTGACCAACATCAAACTCCCCAAGCCAGGTCGGCGGCTTTGGAATTTCCTCAGCATGGGCTGTTCGTACGATGGCAGGGGTGGGTGGACGCACTGCTCCTGATGTCGGCTTCCCGTGCTCCAATGCAATATTCAATTCTTCTTACATGCTTGCTCCATCAAAAATGAGTTTTTGCCTCGTGACCTGTAGGTACGCTGTCTCTCGGATCTTACGGCGAGTCGGAGTCAAGCGTGGTTAGCAGAGACAATGGTCTTGAGAGAAATGATGCGGGATGGTATATGGTTCCATCCTGGCACTTGTTCTAGTCCAGAGTCTAGACAGGTTCCAGGACTCGAATTATAATTCAAGTAGTAAGTCCTAGAGTGTAGAAAGTGCTCCTTTCTACTGTACGTTTTTATATGCCGTGAGTTGCCCGAATGCAAGCGATTAACCAGTTGCTAACGAGCTTACCTATCGACCCCAGCGACCACGAAGCACGCTCAGTCACACAGAGTGCAATGCGGAGAAAGCATGGATAGGCAGCCAAACCTTTCAACGAGGTATAGATTTAACCTCCACAAAATTGTCTTTGAAATGCACACAGACAGTACGTCCTCCTGGCGCTTTGGCAAAGTGAGCAATGTCCGCTAACGTGTGAAATCAGGTTTGGCCGAGTGGTTAAGGCGACAGACTCGAATCCCCTCGAGGTTATCTGTTGGGTTCGCCCGCACAGGTTCAAATCCTGTAGCTGTCGGATTTCTTCTTTTTGGAATTTTTTGGGGAATTTATTATCCTAGGCCTTTAGGGTCAAGGGGGTGTGCGTGTAGCGCCTGTCAGGCGAGCCTTGTTTCCTAAAGAGGAGGAGAGGTGGGGGCGTTCGGATGGGTGCCGTGGATGAGTCAGGAAGGGGCAGGGAGTACTATATATTACTAACTTTCAAAAGACAGTTTTAGATATGTTCGTAGGAGTAACGTTAGGCGATAGTAGCTAAGCGTAAGTAAGACTCTTAAGTCGATAATTATATTAGAACAGAACTAAAAGCCTCTCCGGAGCTATCGTCTTTTCGATATTTTAAGAGTTTATGAGGTGTAGGAGGATAGACATCGATAGAGATGGTTTACGATGAGGTTTCGATATACACGGCATCAACAGCTGAATGAAGAATATATTCTATATATTATCGTGAAGTATTGGACTCCCTAGGAGGCTAAGGCTGGTCTAAGTAAGTTGAACATGCCGTAGTATGTGAAACAGAAGGATAGGACGGCAATCTGGATGACAGCCTCTAGTTAAAAACAACATAGAAAGAGAAGTTAAGACACGCTTCATCTCCTAAACACGCAGTTACCATACATTCATTTACTCCTGCTGCCACTGCTAACTACTAGTTTATGCACACAACAAATCCCCCCCCCCCTTTCACTCGAAAAAGCACAACTCAAGGAAGAAACATACTCCAATATACGGTTTTTGCACATAGACACTCTCGGGTCAGATGAACGGTCTGCACTCTCTCCAACGTTTCTACCAAGTTTCGACCCTGAAGGGGGTCCGGTCCGCTGCAGTGATAGGAGAGGTCGGATGCTGGAAGGTGGAAAGTTGCTTTCTTAACCAAAGGCTGATCGCAACGCACACAACACTCTCCAACATTGCCAGCCTGCTAAGCCAAGATCGAGCGGTTGGATACGAAGGGTTGTGGTTTTGGTACGGAGTTTTGTGGAGGATTTTGCGGAATCATGATATATCTATGTCTTTACTTTGGGAGCTGGTCACATGCTTAGAGGTGAGTAGTGAAGGGTGGGAGAGGGGGGGCGATGGTCATGCCTCAAGGATGGAGTATGGCTTGGAAGGTAGGTCTAGGTGAATAAGTGAACCGCCCTTGCTATCATGATCTGGGAGTCGAACAGGCATGAGCGAGCCGCTGGAAGACGACATCTCATGGTGGAGAAGGAGCATCATCCGGTTGTGTCTGTTGCTCAACGCTGCCTTCACTATTATATGGGCTGGCACCATTCAGGACCACCACGTCTTGATTGACAGTGGGATAGACCATGCTAAGTGCTATGGCTATCCTTTAAAATGATAGGATGATCAGTATAACTTGGATGCTCATACAGTATTCATTGTAAGTCTAGGTGGTAATGCAAGGGCCCCAGAAATGTAGCGACACCAAGTTCAAGAATGGCCGTTGACCCCGTTGACCGCAACCTCAAGCGATTTGAGTTCATCCCTAGCCAGTCGGTAGTCCTCTTGTGCTTGTCGTTCCCTTCGACTGATGAAATTGACTTCGTCTCTAAGGCCTTCGAGCCGCCTTAGCAGACCTCCTTCTTCGCCATTTTGTAGTGACCGATAACCCTCCAACTCAGCCCTGCATTCTCCAATTTTCTCATAAACGGCGGCAATCTTCTGCTTCAATGTCTTCTGCCGCGCCTGGTACCCGCCAAGATGAAGGGCTAGTTTCTTCTCAAGCTTGTTGCCAGCTTCGCCCGACGCCAGTAGAGTTTTTTGTACGGCTTGGAAAGCTTTACCATATTCCGCTGATGTTGTGTTTTCGACAAATCTCAGGGGTAGAGCGCCGCGTTCGTTTTCAGCTGTATACAACTGGTCGAGAGCCTCAGTGTATTCCTGACGTCTGGCTTCGTTCGTCTCTGCTACCAGCTCCTCCTTGGCCATTTGCAAAAGTTCATCAGATAACGATTGAATTTGCGGAGGCTTGCCCGTCACACGAGATTCTGGCAGAGGGAATTTCAATGCATCATTGGCCATCAGCAGAGCAGCCTCTGAAGCTATCATCGCCTGGATCGGATCTGAAATCGATACTGCATTTGCTGCTAGTTGGTTATAGTCAACCTTGATTGGCCGTGGCAGAGAACGCCTGTAGACTTGGGTTTGCCGTTGAAACTCAGCCGCTGCGGCTGCTTCACGTGCTTCACGTCCGCGGCGGTCGATGTCAGCTTGGTCTTCCATTTCAATCTTTGTTCGTTCAGCTAGTTCCTCTTGCTCCGTAGGCAGGACTTCCAATTCCCATTCCGTTTCCTTTGGTTTGGGGAGAGATGCCAGCTTTGCTCTCAGGGCCGATCGACTTGCATTCTCCGCCAGTCGTAGATCTCGAGGGGTCTGAGCAACCAGTTGACGCTCGCCTCCCTCATTGAGTGTCAAATTGTCGCGAGGCGTCCTTGATGGTGTAGCCCCAGACAATTGTGAGCCTGGTCCGGCCTGCCGAAAAGGAGTTGCCATGGGGTTTGGCGTGACCATGTCCTGCTTGCGCGGAGCAACCCCGTCAAATCCAGTAGTACCACTACCCTCGTGCAAAGGTGTGTTCTCACCACCCAATAATGAAGATTGTGTCTCTGTCAATGCCCTGATATTTCTGATCTCATTTGCAATATGGTCTTCTTGTGCAGGAGCCCGTGGCGTCCGGATAGGTGTTGCTCCAAGCATGTTAGAATAATTCGAAACAAGCCCACGGCCGTCCAGGTCGTCGTCACCAGCAGCCTTAATAGCCCTGTCACCGGCCATGCCCATTTTCACAATGTCCTCCAATTCGCTCTCGCTGACCTGGGGAGCTGGGAGGTTCAAACCCCGACGCTTGCTCTGTTGCTCTGCCTCTCGTATACGCTGCATTTGCCCAGCGCGGGCTGCTGCCGCCATTGCTGCTGAAGATTTGTTCTTGTCTTGCTTTTGCCGCTTAGAGTCCACATTGTCCTCCGAGTCTCCTTGCCGCTTCCTAGCTAGTTGCTGCTTCCGAGGGTCGAACATTTCTCGCTCTCGCTCATTCTTCGCCTCCTCATCTAGCGTGTCGTAAAAACCGGGCGCAGCTTGCTTCTCAAAGGGTATGTCGGCATTGTAATCCATCTCACCCTGTTTCCGAGTGGTAATTTTAATATTGATGCCTGCATTCTTGAGCTCTCGTCGTTTCTGAAGCACAGCGAGTCTCCTGGACTCTTCCAGTTGTCGTTCGCGAGCTTTTCTTTTGGCTTTCTTTCCTTGTGTATTGGCTAGACGTGCACGAGCCTCGCTAAGCATCTCTTTCTCATCTTCGTCAAGGTCAATTGTGTCAGGCCTCGCAGGTTTGGATTCTGGGTCTGGATCTAATTCTCCCGGTCGTAGTCTTCTGACTTGGTCGCCTGTTGGAGCTGCTGTCTCTCCTCCTTCGGGGCCACCAAGACCAAGTTCATCACTCTCCCTCGCCTCGGCCTCATCGAGAAGTTTCTGGTATCGTTCGAGACATTGAGTGGCAGTGCGGCCGACGATAGGTGCTATTGTCCTCCATTGTGTTGGCATCAACTTGGCGAGATGTAGTAGTTTCTCATCCTCCTCTTTCGACCATTCTATCTTCCGAATACCAGGATCCAGCCATTCTGTCCATCTCGCTTTGCACTGTTTGGGAGTTTTTCGCGCAAGTAGAGATGAAACTCGAGCCCACTGATTTAACCCATATTTCGACACAGAGGCCTTGAGGATTTCGTCCTCAATATTGGTCCACACACCTCCTTTGACGACAGGCATATCTCCGATCGACAACCACAGGCTGTCGGAAAGGTGCAAATGAAGATTTGACTAACTGGACAGCCTGCAGTCTGCGGCGCAGGCAAATCAAATGCGAGGTTCGAAGTTTCACGCGATGACTACTGCAGATCAGATAGTTGCAAGGTGAAGCCTTGGCAATCGCTTAGCATGCCGCTTTATTATACGACTTCATTGAAATCATCATCCCCAGGGCTGAGTGCATCAAGCTTGTATTCGACACCGTCGACCAGTAGTTACGTTTTCTTGCATTCTGGTGCCAATTGGGCTCCCTTAAAAATGTTACAGTACTCCGTTATTATTGCTTTCCTGAAATTATGACTCTGACAGTGCACTAACAAGGGTCGGTGTAGTTGAGCAGATTCCACAAGCATCTTGTCAAAACTTGTCCTGATATCGTCCGATGCTAAGTCATCACAGCGGAGACGCAGCCTTTGCGGGCCCAGCAAAATCCTTGATCAATGAATCCCAGAGCGGCTGGCCTCCATACGCAATATCGCCAAAAGGCGGGCATGTCAAGCCTGTTATAGCATCACCTAATGCGTCAGTCAGCAGGCCGAGAGGGACAGCCAAGGTCTGAAAGAGGTTCGACAAGGAGTTTGGAGACACAGTCTTGACAACCTGCAAAGCGAAGCAGATCAAGTTGTTTCCTTCCAACAATGTCTCAACATTGAGCAACCCGCCAGAAAGATCCGAAATATCCAATGGAGTGAATGAATTTACAGTTCCTGTATTCCCTCCAATTGAAGCGAGCTGGGGGTATTTGAGAAACCAATCGATAAAATCCAAGTTGAGCTGTATCAACCCGTAATCCACTGGGGTCTTGTACCAATTTTCAGGGATGCGCTCCCAGCCGCGTTTGTACTCGAGTTCTCCATCATTATTCTCAACCACTCCCCAAAAAGACTTAAACACATCTTTGGCTACCTCCAAGTTAGCTCTTTCTTATCTTATCAATTGCTCAGACTTACTCAAGATGCCACGTGGATTCTCTGTAGAGTGGTTGGACAGCAGACGAGCAGTAAATGCGACTCCGGCGTTGCGGGCAACCATTCCAGTGTATGGGCCATACCAGCAGTATGGATTGGTCGCAATGCATTCTTGGAGCCCTTCGACAGAGTGTTCTACCACATCATCAGTGGATATAACATTGATTCCGACACCGGGGCGGTTATAAAGCTTCAAAAACTTGGTCATGTTCATGGTGGAAGCATCCCCGGTCAGGTATAGATCGTCACGAGTGAGGGAAGCATCAGACTCGATGAAATTGTGAGATCTCCCTATACCTTGAGGTTCACCCAGGACTCCCAGTAGATTACCGAGAAGGTTCTGAACCCTAGGAGAAGTGCCGTCAATGGAGAAACCCGGACTTAAGGAAAGAGGATTGCCAGTCCAAACGGTGCCTGTTGGGGAATCAGTTTGATGACTATGTATGTCCCAGGCACAACTCATACCCATTACTGAGAGAATTGTCGCCAACCCAACGTCCATCCCATACACTGTACCGCGTCAAAAATAGCTGACAAGGTCGGGAGGCGGTCTACTCACCATGGTTGATGCTACCGATAACATCGAGAAACTAGGAGGATCGTCGTCAGAGTCGGAAGGAGGGAGGATTCAGCCTGTTCTTACCTTGGCTACCCCAGATCGATCCATGTAACCATGGTTGGCCAAAGCGTTGAGTCCTGGACATGGACCTCTTTGTGCGCCTGCCGCAAAGTCTGGAGCTCGCCACTCATGGAGACCATCAACTTTCCCTTTGTTAGTACGGCTAAGTCTTAAGAAATCGATATCCAAGTCACTGCATACCTTCAATTGGTGTAGTGAGTGGGTCAATCAGAAGTCTCTTCTCCTTTTGACTTTCGACGTGGCGATACACCTCTTCCAAAGTGAGATCATCGGGAATATCTAAACCACCTGACCTGGCAAGAATTGCGAGGTTGGCTGCAGTTGGAAACGATGTGGAGACAACGATACAGCCGAACAACGTACACCAGAACGAAAGAGAAACCCTCATATCAAATAAGGAATGGCAACGGCTCCAAAAAAGACGCCGCAATATACAAAAGAGTGACTAGAGTGAGCTGATGAAAGATGATATGGCAGCGTTCAATGTTGGATCGGGTCAATTTGTGAAGCCATACCAACACATATAAGCCCTCAAGAGATTTCCAACATTGCTGAGGTCGATAGGGCTTTAACAAGCGAGTCGAGATTTGTCCAACGGCCGGACGGTGACACCAATAAGATCCAGAGCATAACAATGTTCCGAGAGCAGATTGGATGTGCCCATTCCCCACAGGTTGGATCGCTGGAACACGCAAGCTAGTTCGTCTTCGATGCCGCATCCTGCCAAGACACTCCTGGCAGCCAGCCATGGGAGGTACCCACTAGCACCATTCAAATTTGGGACATGGGAAAAGGATGAAGAGCGTGACCAAAATCGATAGGATCAGCATAGATTCTCCATCAAGGTACCTGGTTCGGAGCACCATAAAGAGTTAGACCATACTACCTCAAGAGCGATGTGTTTCTGATATCAGCTGGGTCAGTCGAACTCCACTCTTAGTGCAGCCCACTCATGCAATTGGGTTTTTCCGCCCAAGCTAGCAAGCATTACTACGGGAAGGAGCTCCTTATATGTGGGTATAATGGGTTTCCAACCCTGATACCGCTTTGTCTACGGAGTACTCCGTATGTACTCTGTCCCACGTCCGGAGCACGGAGTACTTTCACCTACGAACTATTTGAAAAACCATTATTCAATTTACGTTTCGCTCAATACCCACTTGAGGATCGGGCCTGCTTTCCAGTGCCTTGCTAATCTCACGATGCTACTGGCCAGCATCACGCAGTTGGGTCCAAAAAGAGAATAGAACTACTTATTGCTTGGTGGTTGGTATCAACGTGGCATCCCAACAGAGTTACATCGTCATGGTTTGTGCCTGCTCTTTCTCCAAGGACATTTGTCGATGATAGCATTCTTGTCACGGCCAGGAATGAAGGGAGGCCTGCTCCTGATTACCAGCGAGCTTGCAAGATGTTGAGGAAGATGCAGTGCCGGTCATGACCGAGTCCCAGCTGCTAGAAGACCAGCGTGAGGCCAGATGGAGCCAAGGTCCTCCTGAGCATTTACCGGCTTAATGGGAGTGGCTTAACACAATGGTACCTGGACTTGCTTGAAAGCTAGCCAGTCGTACCCAGTGATCGCTGTACCGAAAGCTCGGGCATGATTCAGATGAGGGGACCGTAACCAAGAAGAAAGAGCCCTTGCACTGGGGCCTAGCGGAGGATTCTCAGCAGGGATCTACCATGCATTGCCGGACTAACGAATGTGGAGACGATCGACAGGAGTGGCGCATGGGTCCATTCTTGCTCTTCTACTCCGTCCGCTAGGTTTGTGTCTAGACCAACTACGGAGTAAGGCACTAAGCAAAGCACGACAACCCACGAGCTCGTAACGAACGGCTTGCTACTGTATGATGGAAAACTCGCCGGCTGGAACTTGATTTCGCCTAAGAGTGACAGCAGTCAAGGCGTAATATTCGGTACGTGGATATGCATGCATCATGGTTCTTGAGGAGTCTTCCCCATCAGAGACAGCCTCTTGGCCCATTTAGTCCGTGCTCATTCCATGCAGACTTGGGACTTTTCATTTGAAAGTTACTGGAGTTGGGCTTGGTTGAGCCTGCGAGTAAATGACCACAACCAAGCAGACGGGGCAAGTGAGAAAGTTGGGCTCCACCTCGACTCCAGCCCGGTATAGGCCGCTACTTTCATATTCAAAGCCACCCCGAACGTTGTTCAGGTGTATACCTTGAGAATCGGCACATATCTACGGATTCTTACACCTCAGCTGTACCTTGTTGCTGTCTCGCATAAATCTTCCATTGTGTTAGGCATAATTCTGCTTCGATGCACCTTGGGAAATGATCAACATGAAAACCTTTACATTCCTCACAGTTTTTGCCTGGACACTATTTTCCATTGTTGCCGCCGACTTGAAGGCAGCGGCGTCACTCTACCCGCAATGTGGCGTGAGTAACCCCTACAAATCATTACCAACTTGTTGCTGATAGCCCAGCTCGACTGTTCTCTGGCGGGAATAGCCCAATCAAGTTGCTCTGCAACAGATCAGGCATGCATCTGTACCAACAAGGAACTAGCGGCAATTATCACAACATGTGTTGCAGCAAATTGTACGATCAAGGAACAGCTTGGTGAGTTCTCAGCGCAAACAATGATTACGTCCGTCCCAGCTAATGTTATTTCGCCCAGCTACCAAAAATGCATCTCTAACAGCCTGTGATGCACCAATCCGGGACAGAAGAGATCTTATAATCGGATTTGGTGCAGGAGGTGGTGCTGCCGCCTTGATAGTATATTTTGTACGCATATATGCAAAGTTTACTGTGCCCGCTGCAGAACTGGGCTACGATGATCTATGCATAAGCATAGCGATGGTGGGATCTCTGATTCAAAGCACGTATTCAACACAGCTAAGGTATGAAACAGGCTCTCTTGGTAGCATTTTCAGTATGCTCCGTGGAACGTAAGTATTCTCGCGAGAGTCGTTGGCGAAAGTACTAATGTCTGCTATAGTCGCAAAACATGGATTTGGCACAGACTTATGGACGATACCGCCTGACAGTATCACTTCAATTCTCAAGGTCTGTGGAATTCATCTATTTTACACCAGTCGCTATTTGCTAACTGGGATCAAGATCTACTTCGCTGACGAACTTATGTACATCACCGTCATCTCTTTGACCAAGGTCACTATTCTCTGCTTTTATCTCCGCGTATTCCCAGAACGAAAATTTCGCATCTGGGTGTTCTGTACCATGGGTGCCACGATATTATACATGCTTGCGTTCCTCATTGTGTCTGCCTTTCAATGCTGGCCTCTTAGCTATGCGTGGACACATTGGGATGGAGAACACCATGGCCGCTGCCAAAATGTCAACGCTCAGGGTTGGGCTGCTGCTGTGATCAACATCGTCATTGACATCGTGATTCTTGTCCTTCCACTCAAGCTTATAACAAAACTCAATTTGCACTGGAAGAAAAAGTTGCAGATATCAATCATGCTAAGCGTCGGTGGATTGTAAGTTTTCAAATCCTTGGAGCAAACCTCAAATTCTGACTTCTACCCAGCGTTACCATTGTCAGTATCTTGCGCCTGGAAACCCTCTATCAATTTGCGAAGTCAAGCAACGTCTCCTGGGATGGTGTAGCGTTCGGGTATTGGTCGTGCATTGAAATGGATGTTGGCATCATCTGCGCATGCATGCCCGCCCTCTATTCTTTGTTCAAACACCTTGCCCCTCGAGCTTTTGGGGGGACCATGAACAGCAAGAGCAGTGGAAACTTTGGGAAAGGCATAGTGAGTGCCGGCAGCGGAATTACAGCGGCTGAGACACCAGCAGACAGGCGGGCCCAAGACACCAAAGATTTTCTGCCGTTGGTTGACATTGAGAATGTCAGAGACAATCGACCTGGCATTGCATTGTAAAGAGATTGCCTGCATATCTAATGCTCAGCGAAAGAGTTGGCTTCCTGTGAAGTTATCGAGCCCCCCTGCTTCGCGAGCCTTCCAAGGCGTTGGGCGTTGCAGCCTACAGCGAAGAGCCACGACTGAGGGTGAGCTTTTCTCTGATCTCACAAGAGGAACGGTGACATGACTACGACAAAATGGAAAAATTCTTACGGCCGACAGACACCTGGCATATCTAGCTTTCCCGTCTATGCTTGCAGCCAAGTATGGACGCATAGTCTCGTCACCATAACCGGGACCATATATCTGATAAAATTGCATACGAACTACAAAGTATGGGTAGATATCATCTCATAGACAAAAGGACGGAGTTGGCAAATTTGCCGGTTCTAGCTTACTCGATTCCAAATTGCAAAGCATGGTAGCCCTTGCTGCCGGTGACTTGATAGTTCGCCTGTGCGTGTTCAAACTCTCTACATATATCACATGGTGGGACTCCGTACTACTTGGTGTAGAAGCTTAGAACAAGGTGCCACAAGCCTGCTTTCCAGCACGTTACGGAGAAGATCACAGCCACCGTTTTGACATGGAATACGAGGTATCATCTCAGATTTTACCTCAGTATCTTTCCAAGTCACTAAGAATCGAGCAACTCGAGGATCTATCGGCCAACAACACCGAGCACCGCTGCCATAGACCCGAATCGGGGGGAAGAGATGAAGAACTCGGCTTGACCTGAAAGTTGGCCACCTCTACCTTTGGCAAAGTCAGCATTTTCCATCGCATATACGAGTACACCAGTATCCACTGTCAGGAATTCGCAATGACTATCTGCACCCACAACGGTTCCGCCACGAGCCTGCCTTTCGTAGATCAGCAGGAACCGGGTCGACCAGGAGCGGGAGCGGCTTTTCAACCAGTCCCAGAGACTAGGGAAATAAGCAAACGCTAGACCCGTCGCGCTACGCAAGGCTCCTTATGCCTGGGGCCCGCGGCCTGCAGGCTGGTTCCCGGTTCCTGGTTCCTGCTGCCTGGTTAGCGCTGCCGATCGCCGGAAGGCCGTTTGCTAGCTTCCTTCTCCAGGAATCCGTCCCGTGCCTGACGCGTTACGGTGTATTCATTCGGGCTGTCCAGGCTAAGGTGGAGGTCGAGAGGGCGGTCTAAGCAATACCGGGATGGAAGAGTTTGAGCTTCCAGTAGACTAGTACGCTCTGCAAGCCCTGCTAGTTCCTGATACTGCTTGGGCTCGAAATCAAAACTCAAGAGGGAGCAACAACCAGGCTTGTGTTTACCTGCTCCACCGTTCGCCCTGATGCCGCCCTCTCGCCCTTGCAGACAACAACCTCACTCCACCTTTCCTCAATCCTTTCGTCTCGTCTACTCGGCACTAAGTCCCCAAAATTCTGACGATGCGTTGGAGTACTTTCTCCCGACGATCAATTCTCTGCTCAGCCTGCCCTCGGGGTGCAATGCGTCCTCACTTTGCATTGGTGGAGGCAGCAATTTCCCAGCTGCTTTGAGAGCGAGTAGGGCTGATCACGATGGCGTGAATGATATTATATCCAACCCTATTCGCAACTGCCAACGTTGCTTCATGGCCTTGTCCATGTCACTCATTTCACTGACCCTTTAGTCGTTCATTTTAACAAATAGGGCAGGCGGTAAGAGACTGTGTGCTATCAGCCCGCATTTATCATCACAATGCGGTTCTTGGCTTTCCTAGCGCTGTCATGCTCGACCGTGAATGCTCTGTGAGTGTATCTTCCCCCAGGCTAAGGGAGAAAACCACTGACAGCTTCTTGTCAACTAGAACAGCGCGTGGCCATTCCCATTATCATTTTGCTAGACAGAGCAATCAGACACAGGTGAATGCTACCGCAGACTACGACTATGTGGTGGTGGGTAGTGGGCCCGGGGGAGGCCCATTGGCATCTAGATTGGCTATTGCTGGATACAAAGTCCTCTTGATTGATGCCGGAAGTGATCACGGAGATGCCCTCCAGGTGCAGGTCCCAGCATTGCAGCTCTCAGCCACAGAATACGAACCAATTCGATGGGATTACTTCGTCAACCACTATGACGATGTGACACGACAAGCAAAGGACTCGAAAATGGTTTGGGAATTGCCGTCTGGAGAGCATGTTGTGGGAAGCAACCAACCAGCTGGATCAACGCCTCTGGGTATCTGGTATCCGCGTACCGGTGCGTTGGGTGGCTGCTCAATGCACAACGCGATGATCACCATCTATCCTCACGAGAGTGACTGGAATCACATTGCGTCGATCACGGGGGACGCCTCGTGGAAGGCTGATAATATGCGCAACTACTTTCAACGATTAGAACGCAGCAGATATCTTCCGAACGGTGTCGTGGGCCACGGCTTCAACGGTTGGTTGGAGACCAGCCTCACGGAGTTGTCACTCGCTGTTGAGGATACAAAACTTCTGTCGTTGATCATCGCTGCTGGAACTGCCATGGGCAAGGGCCTTATTGGGAAGCTTCTCAACACGATGACCGGGCTGGCTGAAGTTTTGTTGCAAGATATCAATGCCGACACACCCAGCAGAGACTCGGCTGAAGGTCTCTACCAGGTCCCAATTGCAGTCACGGAAGTGGAGAAGAAGCGCAATGGTCCCCGAGACTTCATCCTCGAGACTGCACATGCTCGCAATGCTGATGGTTCGCGCAAATATCATCTGGATATCAAGCTCAACACTCTAGTGTCCAAAATACTGTTCGATACTTCAGGTACCAAGCCCAAGGCAGTTGGTGTTGAGTATTTCGACGGGCCCAGGCTCTACCGTGCTGATCCTCAAGCAGGCGCCGCCCCTGCCGGTGTTTTGGGCAGTGTCAAAGCGTCTCGCGAAGTGATCGTCTCTGCCGGTGCCTTTAATACGCCCCAGCTGCTCAAGCTTTCAGGCATCGGTCCCGCCTCCGAGCTGTCACAGTTCGGTATCCCTCTCATTGTCGACTTGCCGGGCGTGGGCACAAATCTACAAGATCGATATGAGACGACAATTGTGGGAGACAGCAATACCGATTTCGCCATCACCAAGTACTGCACTTTCCTGCGCACTCCGGATGATCCGTGCTTGAAGCAATGGCAAACCAAACCAGGCCCACTCCTCAAAGGTACATACGCCACCAATGGTATTTCCATTGCCATCGTCAAGAAATCGTCAGTCGCAGAGGGTGATCCCGACCTCCTCATTTCTGGGGCTCCGGCGTTCTTCACAGGCTATCATCCCGGGTACGCAGCCGAGTCGCTGAAAGACGCACACCACTGGGCATGGGTTGTGCTGAAGGCACACACACACAACAACGCTGGGACCGTGACCCTGCGCTCGACCGACCCTCGCGACATGCCTATCATCAACTTCAATTACTTCGACACCGGCGTCACAGCCGGCGGCGCCGACGACAAGGATCTCCAGGCAGCGTACGAGGGAATGATGTTCTCCCGCGAGATATTCAAGGACTACATCCCGCTCCAGGGCGACTTCGAGGAGGTCTGGCCTGCGCAGAACGCCACCACTCAGGCCGCCATGAAGGAATGGATCAAAAAGGAGGCTTGGGGCCACCATGCCAGCTGCACCGCCCCGATCGGCGCTGACGACGATAAGAATGCTGTCCTGGACTCGAAATTCCGAGTCCGTGGCGTCGATGGCCTGAGGGTCGTGGACGCAAGCGTCTTCCCCAAGATCCCCGGGTTTTATATCGTGCTGCCTACTTACATGATCAGCGAGAAGGCCGCCGACGCTATTCTGGAGCGTGCTGCATCGGTGTAATCTAAACTCGATGGTTCAATGACATACCATGCTATCATTCTGTCCTACAGATGAGAGAGGAGAGTACTGCGCTAATAATACTGCGAACCAGCATGGTGAGGTTAACGAACGGTGAGGCGATCTCCAGGAAAATCCCAGCTTGAATTGGACTTTGGCTTAAAAGACACCAAAACGAAATGGGAAGCACGATTCTTGGGCTATTTGATCGGAGATGTTTCCAAGTCAAGGCAAAATCTAAGGCTTCGTTTTTAACTACAATAACCACGGGCAGATCAGAGCCGAGCAAAGGAGAAGGAAAATACGATGCATGCGCTCAGCTGTCAGATATATGTAGAAAGTATCGATATTCCTTGTTAATGTGAAGAAAGAGACACGCTAATTAGATCGAGAAGAAACTCTGAGCAGACTCCGAGAACTCCAGATTGTTCATGGCTGCGCCTGCTCGGTCGAGAGTGCGGAACACTACTCGGCCACTTGACTGTTGTCATGCAGGCCCCATATGGTAGCCTGTATGCCCGGGGGCTTTTGGCCGCCTGCAATAACACAAAACCTGCATCTTGGAAGGACAAGAACGCTTTCGCTACCATAGATAATCGTACCTATGTATTATTGATACATATATATATCTACTTTATACAGCAGTGGTTCTTCAATATTCACTGATGTTGACGCTCCTGAAGATCAAAATTTTAGTATTGTGATTCTCGGTCCACAATTGTCTCAGGGCTATAGGACCACGAAGGCGAGTGGCCGGTAAGGCTGTTTGACCTGGAACAAGAACTCCTTCTGTAGATCTGCGGACTGCCTGCTGTGGGACTCTTTGCTTGACTTTCGCCTTATATCGCCACGGAAAGCACGCCTCCTACCACAGAACGAATAGTTTTGCATCACAGGAGGTGCTGCGTCGAGACCCTGGAGGGGAGCGACAGATGTCTCGAAGCCTGGTGGTCAGGAGTGAAGGCTGGCCGCTGTGGAGTTGGCCGTCCGCGCACGAGACACTCCCGTGCTATAGGTGATTACTGTGGAAACCGCGTGCTGAGTGTGAGCTTAAGACGTCGGCATTCATGTAGACCATGGGTGGGACGCTCTGACCTGAGGATGCCGAATGCCGCCAGGCGTATCTGCGTTGCTTGCGGCATCGGCGTAGGCTTATATGGACGAAGCTGCCGCGTCGGATCTCATATGATCTGCCGGAACTGCACCTCACGCCTCGCGAAGTCTTCGTGTGGCTCACTATGGCCACCGAAGGATTCTAGCTCTGTCACGGACAAGATGGCGTTTCGATATTGCCAGGTGTGCATGGAACAAGACCGGGTTACTGGAACACTCTCGGTGTAGCGACGTCACCTGAAATGGGATAAGGATGAAATGTCGATGCAGGCAAGGGCCATCGAGTGGTGGCAGAATGGTAACAGGTTACGACCGCAGTTGGTGCCTCCACTCATCGTGAGCCAAGATGGGCAGGGTATCGACGGCAGTGAAGAATGGCGGTATGGACAACACGACTTGCATCAGAATAGATATTAGATCTCTGCTGAGGGCTTTTACCTTGGTTTGCACTTGATGATCGACTGGAATCTAGCAGTCTTGAAATCCCGGCCTATACATGTGGGAAGATCTTGCTTTGAAACCCCATGTTTATGTTAAGTAGACTGTAGAGGCATGCACCAGAGATGACAGCGCTGCTGCTAGTTTGGACGATTAACAATAAGAATGTCGTAGTGAAGAAGGCTGCAAGGCTGCAAGGCTGTGATATATTATTAGTTGAGTTAGGGGCCCGTGACATGCACAGGGCGGCAGCATCTCCACTCTTAAAACGGGTTAAAACTTAAAAGCGATCCTTGGCATCGGAAGGCGGGTGCTGGGAGTTTTATTTTCTCTGACGCTCATTTCATCCCCCACTGGCAGCAACCATTACTGAAGACAAGTTAGAGCCCTAAACGGTTGAGGAGAGTCAGTCTGCCATAATGTCTTCCTCAGCAAGAAGCGCTCCTCAACAGCACAAACAGCCATCACGCAAAGGCAAAAAGGCCTGGCGGAAAAATGTCGACATTGAAGAGGTTCAGCATGGCTTGGATTCGCTCCGAGAACAAATCATCCAAGGCGGACCCGTGGCAGAGAAAACTTCCGAAGAACTCTTTGCACTTGATACAACAGGATCGGAGGATATCAAGAGGAAGTACAAAATACAGAAGCCGTTGAAGGTGGATCAGATTCTCGCCAAACGCTCAGCGGTTCCAGCGGTCGATTCGCGAAAGAGACAACACTCGGCGGTCACTGACGGAGTTCTTGAATCTACAAACAAAAGGCAGAAACCCGATTGGGTGAGCAAAAAGGAAGTGCGTCGCTTGAAAAGCAGCCTTGACAGCACGTCAAGATTGGATGCAGACAAATTGGACATCGAGACATCCGGGTTTGATCTATGGGCGGCGGAGACGCCAGCTAGCGTACCGGAAGACAAGTCAACCGAGTATGTGCCTAAACCAAGAGCAAAGGTGGCGCCCGTAACATTGAAAAAGGCGCCGATCCCGATGACCGCAGATGGCAGGCCGGTTCGAGCAGTTCAGCAGCCCAACGCTGGTACGAGCTACAACCCATCTTTCGAGGAATGGGATGATCTGCTCAACCAAGAAGGCGCCAAGGAGGTGGAAGCAGAGCGCTTACGTCTTGCCCAAGCCAAGGCGGCAGCCGAGAAGGAAGCAAGGGTGCAAGCCCTGGCTGCAATGCCAGAAGCGAACCCTGCGGATGATGAAAGCGCGTGGGAAGGATTCGAGACCGAGAATGAGGACTCAGAGGCCTTGAAGAAGAAGCGGCCACAGCGAAAAACGCCCGCGCAGCGGAATAAGGCCAAGCGGAGAAAAGAAGCGGAGCGAATCGCAAAGCACGAGAAGAAGATGGGGGACAAGGCAAAGCAAACAGAACAGATGATCATGGTTATGATCAAGCGCGGCCAAGAGGATGAGCTGGAGCCAAGCAATGAGACTCCAGAGGTAGAAGACGGCGACGACCGAGTTTTGCGCCGGCGGAAGAGAGGGAATGCGATAATCCCAGAGAAGCCTCTAGAGGTTGTTCTTCCGGACGAGCTGCAAGAGTCACTGCGACGACTTAAGCCTGAGGGTAACTTGCTGAACGAACGGTTTCGGAATTTACTGGTGAATGGCAAGCTGGAGGCTCGCAAAGTCATAGTGCAACCCAAGAAGCGCAAGGTGAAGATGACAGAGAAATGGAGCTACAAGGACTTTAGCATTCAGGTCTGAGGGCTGACTACTGTACGAGTTGATAGATACTCGTAGATGGTAGGGATGATGATATCCAATATTCAAGTCATGTAACACAGCGATCTTGCGCTCGCACATCAAGGATGACTAAGCATCGACATTAAGCGAACTAATGAGTGACTTCACAACTGCTTTGAGATAGCGCAATCGCCGTTGCAACTAGTACTCGTAGTACTCGTACCGCGCAGTCGACCTACATTCCCAGTCTCGTTCCCAGTCTCGTCCCCATCCACCTTTGCCTCCGCCCTGTGCTCATACAGAGTACATGTATACTACTTCCGCCCGTACCGCGCATGTCGCCGACCGCGTAATTGGCTTCTTTCGTCCTTTCACCTTGCATTGAAGAGAGAAGCCACTGACCCAAACCTTACCTTGGGGGCGTGCGCGTGTCCTCTCTCCTCTCCTCCTTGCGACCATGTCGCTGTTCGGTTCTTCTCCTACCGAGTCTGCACCACTCAACTCCAAATCGTTGTTTGGTGACGAACCTGCTCGTCCTGCGACCAATTCCTCCTTATTCGCAGACGATGCCGGCGAATCGCCCTGGTCCATGCCAACTCCCAAGAAGTCGGCGCGACAGAATCTAGTCAAGAATCTACTTCCAGCCACCGATGTTCCAGACAGCTATGTCGATGCCTTTGATGCCGTGCTCAATGCGAATGAGAGGACAGGGGTGGGAATTGGTTTGGCTGGCATCAAAAACGTTCTACAAAGCAGCGACCTCAGTGAGCAAGAGCAACACAAGATCTTCAACTTTGTCGTACCAGGTGGTCAGGAAAGCGCCAATGGGGTGGGAAGGAGCGAGTTTAATGTGCTTCTCGCTCTTATCGGTCTGGGTCAAGAGGGAGAAGACATCACCCTTGACAGTGTCGATGACCGACGGCGAAGTAAGCATCCATCAAGCAATGCCAATGCATCCTGTAGCTGATCTCTACCAGAGCTTCCACAGCCTCGAATCGCCTACATCGATCGTCTAGAATCCAGTGTCCCCCCGCCCAAGGCTCCTTCACCGCAGCAGACGAAACCGACGCCCGTAAACCTGAACAAAGCTCGACAAGACTCCTTTGGGGGTGATCTAACCTCGGACCCATGGGCCAGTCCTTCAAACAACAGAATGCCTCCCTCATCTGCTGCTCCTGCTCCTGCCCCTCCCTCACTGCCTAGCAATGGCGTTTCCGTCACGGTCGATAAGAGCGTATCCAATGGTATGGTGAGAACTACAAGTACTTTCACCACAGCAGGCAACCGCTCGAGCTCAAGTGGCTCCCCAAACCAATCTCGGTCCGCTGCAGGTGGCTGGAACTCCTTCAATGGCAGCTCTGCAGACTTCTCGGAACAACCGACGCTGGGTGGTGGCTTTGGAGATCCCGACGATGGTCAAGGACCGAACCCTCCGAGTCATGGACCAACCACTTCTATCTCACAGAGCGTAACCATCCCTCCTGGCACTGGTGAATCTGTCATTGTGTCAATGCTTCCAGAGAAAGAAGGCATGTTCCTTTTCCAGCATCACAACTATGAAGTAAAAACTGTTCGAAGAGGAAGCAGTGTCGTGAGACGATATAGTGACTTTGTTTGGTTGTTGGATTGCTTGCAGAAGCGCTACCCTTTCAGACGATTGCCATTGCTGCCACCCAAACGAGTGCAATGTAAGTCATACCACCAACTTCCATGCTTTTTGACTCATGCAACTTACAGTGAACGGGACTCATCTTGCAGCCGATGCCGCTATCTTTCTTGAGAAGAGAAGAAGAGGTCTTGTTCGTTTCGCCAATCAACTGGTCCAACATCCCGTTCTTAGTCAGGAGACCTTGGTGGTTATGTTTTTGACGGTCCCTACTGTAAGCAACTCATCCTGTTGCCGTAGTGTCGAAGGCCTCGATATTGACCTCTCATTAGGAACTTGCCGTATGGCGAAAGCAAGCCACCATTTCTGTCCAGGAAGAGTTCACCGGCAAGTCGCTTCCACCGACGCTTGAAGACAGCCTGCCCTCAAATCTCCCAGATCTATTCGACCAGGTCCGAATCGGGGTCAAACGATCAGCCGAGATTTACATCAATCTCTGTATTCTATTAGAACGTCTGATCAAACGAAGCGAAGGCCTTGCGGCAGACAGTGCCAAACTCAGCCAGGCTTTGGCTCATCTTACAGACAGCAGCGATGACACTTATGCTATCGACAACAATGACGTCCCTCTGTTGAATGAGGGTATCAAGTCTACAGCCAAACATGTTGCCACCACGCAAACCCTCCTTGAGGATGAGGCGAGGGCATGGGACACCGGAGTGCTAGAGGACATGAAATCTATCCGCGATAGTCTTGTGTCTATGAGGGACATGTTTGATCGAAGAGATCGGTATGCTCGTGACAACATCCCTCAACTCGAGAGACGCATTGAAGCTTCCGAGAACAAACTGCAACAGTTGCGACAAAAACCACCGGCGCAGATAAAACCTGGAGAATTGGAAAAGGTAGAGAGCAGTATTATGTCGGATAAAGAGAGCATTGTTCAGCAACATGCACGAGGAGTATTCATCAAGGAGTGTGTTAGGGATGAGATTGTGACCTTCCAAGGCTCAATTTACGCCATCAGCCGGTTGCATCAAGACTGGAGTCAAGAGCGAGTCAAGTATGCTGAGTTGCAAGCGAACAACTGGAGAAGTTTGGTTGATCAGGTTGAAAGTATGCCGGTGGGAGAATAAGTCTTTTGATTGCGAGTTGAAATTGAGAGCGATCATGAGCGATCAAGGGCAGCTTTCCTCTGAGCTTTACAGTTTACAAGTGCCATACGGCGTACAATATGGGTAGTGTTGGACAGTGGTTGGCTCTGAGTGCCAGGGGTATATATAATCCTTCATTCTTCCATTAGCATGACAGATCAATGATTGTGGCAGTAATTCGAAGTCTTCACACACAAAATGAATTGTTGGGTTCAAGTTGGTGATGGTAGGCAGGAGTTTGATGTCATGTCAACCCCCAAAGGCTGAAAATTTAGGCAACAGTGGCCAAACTTGGTTGACCAGCAGCGCCTATTTTCTTGCCTGAAGCAAATCCCGCTCCAGCGCTCCCACTCCCCCAAACTCTTGCCTAACCTTCCCCAAACATCACCTAACCTTCAGTATCCGGCTTCCATCAAGACTTTTCATCCAAACTTGATCAATTCATCTCGATAATCCAAGTCCTTTGGTCAAACTTATCGCAATACTTCATACAATACTTTCACCGATATTAATCCCATTATGGGAGGCGGTGGTGACCACGCCGCCGATGGGACAGGCACGCCCGAGCCGGTCATCAAAGGCTTCGCCACGCTGACCCAATTACAGTAAGTTTTACCTTGTGTAGTAAAATGACAATCGTTGCTATTTGAATCTCAATTGATATCTAATTGTTTTGCAGGATTGGTGTCAAGGCATTCGTCGAAAAGGTATGTCTAAAAAGCTGTTGTTTGCACTTTTCACCAGAGCACGTGACTCTGAAGTTGTGGATGAATTGAGGCTGAAGTGAAGGCAATAAAGATGGCCGGCTGACTTGCGATATGAGTAGAATGGCGAACCGAGAAAAGCAGAGATCTTGTCAATCAAGCAGAGGAATGGGGCTCTGACCTTTTAGTATGTCCTGACTGTCGTCGCTTTTGCCTCAATGATTGTTTCTGTTGATGACTGACTTGGATGCTAGCGTACATTATGTCGAGTTCAATAAACGTCTGGATGGTATGTATATCTCTTGACCACCTTTTCCCTCAGCAAGTCTCTGACACTCCTCAGAATGGGTCTCGGCAGACCGTATAGATCTGAGTCAAGAAGTCGAATGGCCAGCACCAGAGAAACCCGAGAAGAAGAAAACCACAGTCACCAGCAAAGCACCGCCATCGAAAGCCGCCATCGCAAAAAGCATAACGACAACCAAAGCCGCACGACCCCGCGCAGACTCTCGGCCTGGCTCTGCAACCCCAGATCTCCTCAGTTCAAAAGCAGGGAACGATCGAAAGCGACCTGTGCCCTCGAAAGCAGGCGGAAAGGAAAACCAAGACGACGCAATCGCGCCGGACGGCGACGCAAGTCTCTTCGCTACGCAAGCCGGCACACCCTTGCCCACGCTCAGTCAAGATGACAGCATCCTCAGCTCGGCCGGCGAGGGCGTCGGCGTCGGCAGCAGCACACAGCAAGACGTAGAGATGACAGACTTGACCAAAACCGAAGAAAAGGTCGCGCCGATCATGGAACCGGAAGAAGAGATCGAGAAGCTCCGCACCGGCGGCAGTATGGTGCAGAACCACGCCCAACTCCACCTCGTCCGCAACCTGGAGAAAATCCAAATGGGAAAACACATCATTGAGCCGTGGTACTTCTCGCCCTACCCACAGGAGTTCGCCGACCTGGACCTCGTGTACATCGATGAGTTCTGCCTGTCGTACTTCAGCAGCAAGAAGGCGTACGAGCGACACCGCTCGAAGTGCGAGCTGCGGCACCCGCCGGGCAACGAGATCTACCGCGACGACTTCATCAGTTTCTTCGAGGTCGACGGCCGGCGGCAGCGCACATGGTGCCGCAACCTGTGCCTGCTGTCCAAGCTCTTCCTCGACCACAAAACCCTCTACTACGACGTCGACCCCTTCCTGTTCTACTGCATGGTCACACGCGACGAGCACGGCTGCCATCTGGTGGGATACTTCAGCAAAGAAAAGGAGTCCGCCGAGGGCTACAACGTCGCCTGCATCCTGACGCTCCCGCAGTACCAGCGGCAGGGGCTGGGCCGGCTGCTGATCGCCTTCTCGTACGAGCTCTCCAAGCGCGAAGGCAAGCTGGGCTCGCCGGAGAAGCCGCTCTCGGACCTGGGCCTGCTGGGCTACCGGCAGTTCTGGAAGGAGATCCTGATCGAGCTGCTGTCGGATCCCGCACGGCTGCCGCCGCCGGGCTCGGCAACACACACGCCCTCGTCAGAGCACCTGCACCCGCACTCGTCGCTGGCGTTCTCGAGCAACGGGTCCGGCGCGCAGTTCTCGACGTCCATCGCCGAGATCGCCAGCCTGACCGCCATGACGGAGAAGGACGTGCACGAGCAGCTCGAGGTGCTCAAGCTGCTGCGCTACCACAAGGGCGCCTGGATTATCGTCGTCCGCGACGAGCTGCTGGAGTGGCAGGAGAAACGCCGCGCAAAGGAGAAGCTCAAGGGCCTCCCCACCCGCAGAATCGATCCCAGTCGCCTGAGTTGGAAACCCCCCGTCTTCACTGCGAGCAGTCGCACCTGGAACTGGTAGCGTCCTTATTTACTCACCTTTCTGCTTGGTTGGTTGCTGGGGATTCGGGCGGCTGGTGGAGAAAAATGAGGAATGACTAGCTATCCAGCATGGATTTATGAATGGATGAAAATGACACGGGTATTGGGACTGAGAGGTGACATCAATTCTGGGTGGCAGCAAAAAACAGGTCATTGTTTTGATTGTACCAGAGCGAGGTGTTTGGGCGTTAGATACGCTTCTACATGCGCCTTGCCTGTGTGGAGAATCTCTCTCGAGTAGAATTCACGCTTCCAAGTTGAATCCCTTACGGAAGGGCCTGAGCACAATTGTGACAACAGCTGCCATACAAGCATAAATATCATTTAAACACCCCAAAATTGTCCCCAGCGCCATCGCTAAATACTGATTTCATATACGGCACGGTTCGTTACCGGCCTCGTGAGTTCCAGCTGAGTTTTCCTGATTTGAAGTTCCAGGTCAGGATGGAATGTTTGTATATCGAGCGAGCTCCGCGTCATCAGAGCGAGTGTTATCTTCGCCGTTGTTTCCTGTCATCTCAGTATCGCCACCATTGTGGCCATTGGATCGGGAGGCGGTCGCACGCTCGTCACTGTCGAGACCCAGGCTCATGTTCTCGGGGATATCGAGCTTCTTCTCACGGGCCAGCTGCTCCGCCCATGCGCGAGCTCGCACGAGATAGCGAATGTTGGCTTCTCTCCGTTGGTCCTGAGACTGGAGAATTGCTTCGTTGACGTCCTTGGCTACCTTGCGGCGCAGGGATGGATCGACAAGCTCGGCGAGAGCACCAAAGTCGTTCTGAACTTGTGCTGCTGCAGCCGAGCTTGATGATCGCGATGATGAGGCTGCCTGGTTCCAGGACTCCTTGGGCACGATCAGCAAAGCCATGGCTCGTTCAAGGTCGTGTTTGAACTGAGCGTCTAGTGGTGCGTAGGGTGCAAGGTTGTTCTGTGCGAACTCTATAGCTTGGCCGACTAGAGTTGGATCTGAAGAAGTGAAGCTTTGACGGATGAGTTCCACTAGCTGAAGGCGTAAGAGGGAAAAATGCAGCTTTTTGTCGGTATCGAGGAGCTATGAGGTCCGGTCAGCGCAAGCAGTACAAATTTGCTCTCGTGGACAACTGGACATAATGCTTGTGGGTCATACTGAGGACTGAAGGTGTTTTTGCTCTCATCTCTGCCCGCAGGCTATGAGTGGTGCATGAAACTAATCTAATCATTCAAAAGGGAGGGTGCTGAACGCAAAGAAAATGTCACTCACATCCGGATTTAACTCATTTATTAGTTCGATGGCAACCTGAAGATCCCCTCGATGTATAGATTCCCGAATCTGCACCCGTTCTTGGATTCCAGTAAAATCCGTTTTGGGCTGGATGTTGGCTTCGGCGGCAAATTTTTCAGCCGCTGATGGATAGCCCTCGGTGATCAGATAGTCCATGATGAGATTGTTCACATCGCTGCAAGGCATGTAAAGTCAACAAGAGCCACAATAAAATGATATTGACTATGCAAATGCGATGTTCTTGTGGAGGTTTTTTTTTCAGAAAGCAAAATAATAGTGTTCTCCTCAAGTAATTTCAGAGAGATTCCCATTTTGTCAAAAGTGCATCATATTGATTGGTAGGGCTCGTGGCAGTGAAGAGAGAGAAAGACATACGTCTTAGAAATGTGAGTGTCGGCGACCCTGCGCTCAAAGGGATTGAGGGTAGCAGCAGCCTTGACAGAAAAGTTAGCTAGAGACCGAAAGCTCTTGTGGGAGAGACTAACCATTCTGACCGACTTTTATAATAGCATAAGAGGCTGCCCGGACAGCGGACAATGTGAGCGCCTACTCCATTCAAGGGGAGACGCTTCAAGAAATGATGAAGGGATTATGTTTCAATAGTAGTTGAAGATGCTTGAAGTCTAAGAAGAAACAGATGCCGAAAGTCTGACGAAATCCTGGAGGCAGACTACGGTGGGCCACAAAAGAGCTTGGCATCTACTTCAAAGCAAATGAGCCTAAAAAGAGTGATTTCGCAGTCATGTCCGTGCTGCACCGTACTCAAGTAACGACAAGCAACGACAGTCACCTAGAAAATAGCATTGGTAGGTTGATGACAGCAGATTGTCTCCCTCAATATAGCTGTCTCCTCTCTCACTTGTCTTTGCTATCTCGTTCCGCGAGCTCTCCACTGATAATCAGCTGTTCTGCAATCTCCAGTATAGCATTTGAAGGCGACAGGCGTCATACTTATCTTGCATATCTGGGTCTGTTTTCCTGGCATTATACCTGTTGACAACATCAGCTGGCCGTGCTCTGTGACAATATCAGCAGCACTTTCCAGCCGGATATCTGATCTTACCTCTCAACTTGAGACGAACTAGCCACCATGTCGGATGTGGCTGACATTAGAAAACTATCAACGGTCACCTTAGCTGAGAGGACAGCCAACGCCTCTGAAACGCAAAAGGCCTATTACTCTCCACCATGGGCAGACATGAGCACCATTGGGATCGCCGGGTCGAGTGGGTCTGGAAAGACCAGTTTAGCCATTGAAATCGTCCAAGCCCTGAATTTGCCATGGGTGATCATTTTATCAATCGATTCATTCTACAAGTCTTTGAGCGCGGAAGAAAACGCGTTAGCACACCAAAATGAGTGGGACCTCGATTCACCCAAATCCATAGATTTCGACCTTCTAGTCGAGAAACTGATTGAACTTAAACAAGGTAAACGGACCGACATCCCCGTCTACTCCTTCCAGGAACATCAACGACTTGACAAGACATTGTCGATCTATTCACCACACGTTATTATCCTAGAGGGGATATTGGCTTTGAATGACCCGAGAGTCCTTGAGTTGCTAGACATGAAGATCTTCGTCGAGGCCGATCCTGATGTATGCCTATCGAGGAGAATTGTCCGCGACGTTCGGGAAAGGGGCAGAACCATCGAAGGTACCATCAAGCAATGGTTTCGCTACGTCAAGCCTGTCTTCCAGCGCTATGTGGAGCCACAGAGGGAAGTAGCCGACCTGATTGTCCCTCGAGGAATGCACAACAAAATGGCAATTCAGATGATTGTCAATCAGATCCGGCAGACGTTGAAGGAGAAATCGGACAAACACAATGAAGAGCTTGAGAGACTAGGGCAACAGATCGAAGAATTCTCTCTCTCAGATAATGTCATTATACTCGGCGACAAACCGCAAATTGTGGGGGTTGCGACAATATTACGAAGCCCTGCAACGAGTCAAGTTGATTTCGCCTTTTACTTTGATAGATTAACCGCTTTATTGATCGAAAAGGCGCTGGACTGCCACAACTACCGATCAGCTCAGGTCGTCACACCTCAAGGCTATAAATACAACGGACTCCGATCGGCGGGTAAAGTATCTGCAGTTGTCATTCTTCGAGGAGGAAGTTCCATGGAGACAGGGTTGAAGCGAACAATCCCAGATTGTTTGACGGGCCGCCTGCTCATCCAGTCCAACATACGAACTGGAGAGCCTGAATTGCATTACCTGAAGCTATTCCCAGATCTCGCACTTCACGAAACGGTCATGCTGCTAGACCCCCAAATGTCAAGTGGTGGTGCGGCGTTGATGGCAGTCAAGGTTTTGGTTGACCATGGTGTGGCAGAGGCAAAGATTGTCTTTGTCACATTCCTAGCCGGTCGCCGTGGTCTGAAGAGGTTGATGACCGTATTCCCTAAAATCAAAGTTGTCGCGGCAAATGTGATTGAGGATCACGAGAAGCGGTGGGTCGAGGAGAGATATTTCGGCTGCTGATAAATTTTCTCTTGTGGAAGGTCTCTAAGAAAACTTCCTGGGCTGCCCAAAAAGGAGATTCCATATTTCCCGGGCGAATAATCCACAGGTCGGTACCACAACAAAGTGTGCAGAAAACGGCATGAGCTCCGTCGATGGGTCGACGAGCATCTGAAAATGACGCAGCAGTCAGAATCAGACTTTCCCACTGAGAGGAAGACCGACCCCTGTGGTTGCAGGTTCGGACCTGGCAGGCTAGTGCCTCAGGCGTGAGGAGAGCCTAAAGCCTCGCTAATGCTCGTGCTGTCTTCTTCCACACTGGAACGGCTACTTGTACTTTTTATGCGATGTTGTGCAAAGTACTTCGAGGTGGTCGGCGTAGGCTCGTCAGCGTTCAATCATGTCTTAAGAGTCCTAAGATGAGCGTTACTTCGAATCGATAGGGACAATCATCTCTCGAGGATGGCGTCATTGTGGCAGGCAATCAACCGAACACATGGGGTCCTTTTCGCCGCTCTGGACACATGTAGCCACATTGACCCGGCATCGATTTCACTTAGGAACGTGAATGCTTACAATGCAATGCATCCGCTATGTTCCTTCGTAGTAAAATGGCCCCGGGCCTCGATATGTTAATAGAGTTCTCCGTACCTAGTTGGGTACATATAGTTTCGGGATCTATGTGAGGGTGCTCCATTCCCATTCACGTGCAGGAAAAGCGCCCCGGAACATTAATTCCCCGAGTCCCTAGACCTCACATCGCCATGACATCGTGTCAACTTCACTACTACAGTCTACGACTCCTTAGCTCCGCAACGCGCGCGGAAGCGAGCATAGAACACATGGAAAATCTTTTGCTGGACTGGCAAAAACCATGAGGATTGCTCGATTAGGCAATCTAGACTTCCAAATTTGGAAGACGGTGTCTTTGTATTCGCTGACTATACGTGGCACTCATTCGATGTGTCTGCCCTTGCAGTACCTAGTGTTTGCTTCCTCGAATTCAAGCTGGTGGTGACTGATCCTTTAGTAGCAGAGAAGTCACACGCGCTTGCTTTGGAACTGAAATAGATAAGTACTACCTAGGTAGGTATACTTTGAGCTCAATTCAAAACCTGCGCCGTAGCTTTTGCAATGTGTTCAGCCTTATAAGGAACGCTTCACAAAATCTGGCATAGAGATCTCTAGAAGCCAACCAAAAAAACAATAAGAACCTGATGCGATCGTTCTCTTTCACGCTGCCTGGGGACTCCTAACCACCCATAAAAGGTATCGTAATATGTATCATTATCTTTGAGGTGATCAGGGCGATAGGGGCTCTCACTACATAGAGCGGAGGTTGCCACACCACAACGCCAACGCTAAGCGAATCAAATCAAATGTTCTGTGCTCTTGACTCTGGCCATGGAAGGAATCTGGCCCAACACCTATGACTAATAGTCAATTCCAGATGCCCCCATTTTGTCGTTGATGTCGAGCACACTGGTATCTGTTAGCGCAAATATTGAACAAAAGACGTCTTCGATACTCACGAATACTGCTTCGTTAAAGTTCCCTCTCCACCTTTGGCGAGGTCAATATTAAAGACATAAAAATTGCCTTCGTTGGTTACTACCATGACTTGAGGCGAATTGCTGCTCATTGCAACCACACTTCGCAATTGGCTTGGTGCAGTTCCTGAAGCTGACCGCGGAAGTCTGATCCAGGCGAAATCCCGGGATGGTTCCCACATTTCTGCGACGCCTTTAGGAAGATAGCCACCCACCGTTGAGGCAAGATTAATGCCTACATGTTGACTTGTTCTCCTCAGCAATCCCATGAATGTGCCATTGGGCTTGCGATTTGAGATCGCAGTTGGTGACGTCGATCCATCTTGATCTTCACCATTGTCATCGTCATAGAGAGTATCGCTACCATGACTCAATCGCCTGGTAAATGCAGTGGAGATTTTAGAAGGAGAGACAGGTTCGTTACCATCTTCGCTTGTTCGGGTTTGTGGTCCCAACTTGAATATATGGATGGTCTCGGTGGCCGAAGAGACGCACAGTAAGGTGGAAGTGATGTTAAAGGCCATGCTAAATATTCTTGATGGCATAGAACCTCTGCGGAATTGATATAGCTTGTGAGCATCTGGCACCGAGAAGACTCGAATAATGGTCCCCTTGTCTGATGCAGTGGCAAGAACGGTGCCTTCATTATTAAACGTCACGCAAGATAAAGGTGACCGATGCGCTTCGACAACGTTTACGGCCTCTAACTTGACAGCGTCAAAGATCAAAACTTCGCCTGAGGTCGGCGGGACGTGGGTACTGTTTGGTGGGGTATGGGAGGGCGGCGCAAAAGAGGAAGAAGCCGCTTTCTGTGGAAGTGGATAGGCAAGGTAACAATTTTCCGACGATGGAGATAGTGCACAGATTGCTAGGTATGGTGTCAGCCAAAGTTGGGTAGAAGAGGGACAGGCAAGCACCAACCGGTAGGATTTGGAGATGTCTCAATTGTGTAGAGCAGTTTCATGGTTTGGATGTCGTAAAGGTATATCTGATCCTCTAGCACAATGACCAATCTCTTTCGATTCAGACGGACTGACAAGACCGTCGTGGGGAATGTGAGCTCGCATATAATGGAATCCCGCTGTCTCGGTCAACAGGGGATCTCCAGCTCAAAGCAACAGGGCGCACCTTAGTATTCTTGATCTGCAGTCTTCTCGGCGACAAAATGAGGGCGACCAAAGAAGTCGAGAAGAGCATTTCGAGGATGGCAATGTTGCCAGCATCTCTGGACTCGAAGCATTTCGCAAATGGATCGGTGGTAAAGATTCGGAACCCTCTCGAGGTACCTTGGACAACGTTAGTCAACAGGGATGATTCAACAACCAACGAAGAGAACCCGACGTACCGACAGCCAGGTGGCTGTAGTCCTGATTGAAAGTGACAAAATTCATGGCCATTTTGTAGAATTCAGACTGCTCGCCGTCGACTGCTATAACCTTTGGTAGGCCATGGGTGACGGGTGACCTGAAGCTTTGTCCGTGGTCGCCGAGGGATGTTTCTTTATGTGATGATCTTTTCCGAATCTGTCACAGATGAGTTGATATCTGTGAAGATGTACAAAATTCGATCTCGTGCGGGTGGACACAGAGTTGTAGAATGGTTCAGTCGAGTAACAGGGACAGGTTGAAGTTGTTTGGTGAGTGCTGTTTTGTTTGGTTGCACTAGCCTTGGAGAACAAATGCATGTGACGTTGGTTCTTGCCACAATGCACTCCGTCCTTCAAAACCAGAGCGTGGCTGCCTATCTGGGCACCATCCGGGCAGGTCGTGCCTCCCCATTTTGCGGGGAAGACAACCACCAACACCGACCACCAACATCATCAGGTCGCTGGTCTTTGGTTCCTAATGCATCAGACCCTGGGATCACGTTCTATTTATCACAATGGCAGAACCGATGGAAGTAGAACCCGACGGTCCTCGTGGTATCAAGCGGACCGCTCAAGAGGCCGGCCTCCCTCCTGAGGCTCCTCGTCGCATCAAGGCGAGTCACTGAGACTAAAGGTAGGTAACCGAAAGGCTGACTCGTCTCTCAAGGCTCTTGATCAGGATGTCGTCAACAAAATCGCTGCAGGAGAAATCATTGTTGCTCCTATGCATGCATTGAAGGAAATGCTTGAGAACTCCATTGATGCAGGCTCAACTTCCATTGAGATTCTCGTCAAAGATGGCGGGCTCAAACTACTACAAATCACCGACAATGGCCATGGAATAGAGGTATGTACTGAAACTGTGTCTGGTCGATGCTCTCCAGCTCTAAGCCGTACCAGAAGGATGATTTACCCATTCTATGCGAGCGTTTCACTACTTCAAAACTCAAACATTTCGAGGATCTGCTGGCTATAGGCACGTATGGCTTTCGAGGAGAAGCGTTAGCCAGTATCAGCCATATTGCTCATCTCAAAGTCACAACAAAGACCGCCAATTCAAGCTGTGCATGGCAAGCCCATTACGCTGCTGGAAAACTCACTCCAGCCAAACCTGGTCAAAGCCCCGACCCAAAACCATGTGCCGGCAGACAAGGTACTCAGATCACTGTCGAAGATCTATTTTATAGCATTCCGAACCGACGAAGGGCGTTCAGGTCTCCTTCAGAAGAATATGCCAAGGTCCTCGACGTGATCGCTCGCTATGCTGTTCATCGTGAAGGCGTCGCTTTCTCGGTTAAGAAGCACGGAGAAACAAGTTCTGCCTTTTCAGTAGCGGCCGCAGCAACTAAGATGGATCGGATTAGGCAAGCCCACGGACCAGGTATAGCAAAAGAACTTGTCGAATTCACCATTGAAGACTCCAAATGGGGTTTCAAGGCCTCAGGATATTCCACAAATGCAAACTACAGCGTGAAGAGGACTACCCTTTTGCTGTTCATCAATAATCGTTCAGTTGAATCCTCAGCTGTCAAGAAAGCTATCGAACAGACCTATCAATTGTTTCTACCCAAGGGTGGTCACCCATTCGCATATCTTAGTCTCGACATTGAACCCACCAGGGTTGATGTCAATGTTCATCCAACAAAACGAGAAGTACACTTTCTCAACGAAGATGAAATCATTGAAGTTGTGTGCTCAGAGATTAGAGAGCGACTAGCAAAGGTCGATACGAGTCGAATGTTCAAGACACAGACTTTGTTACCTGGAGTGACTCCCATGACGCCAATGAACCCAAGACCTGGTGCATTGGCAGACACCCCTTCCAGTGATGGCAGCATACCACGCAAACAATCTACCACAAAGAAGCCTTATGAAAACAATCTTATCCGCACAGATTCTAAAATGCGGAAAATTACATCGATGCTTCCCCTTACCTTTACGCCTAGCACTTCCATTGACGACCCGTCTGCCCCTCCAGATGGCCTAGTATATACAGCTACCGGTCGGGAACAGATCCAAGTTCGACTCTCCTCTGTCAAAAAGCTGCGTACCGACGTTAGAGAGTCGATGCACAACGGGCTTACTGAAGTATTTGCATCCCTCACCTATGTGGGTCTTGTAGATAGCAACAGGAGATTAGCAGCAGTTCAGTCCGGTGTGAAATTGTATCTCATCGACTATGGGATGGCTGCCAATGAATTCTTCTATCAGGTCGGTCTCACAGATTTTGGCAATTTCGGGCTCATCCAACTTCATCCACCTCCGAGTCTGCGAGAGTTGCTTGAAATGGCTGCACAACATTACATCGATACAGAAGCAGATTGTGCAGAGCTTAACAAAGACCACCTTGTGCAAAGAGTCTATGATCAACTAATGGATCGAAAGCAGATGATCTTGGAATACTTTGCCATCGAGATCTCCGATGAAGGAAATCTCGAATCAATCCCTTTGCTCCTAAAGGGATATACCCCTTCCTTGGCTAAACTACCTACATTTCTCCTTCGACTCGGGCCATTTGTCGACTGGACACAAGAGGAAGAATGCTTTCGCACGTTGTTGCGAGAACTTGCTTCATTCTACGTTCCCGAGCAACTACCGGAACCAAGGCCAGCCTCTTCGTCCAAAGTGAATCCTGGAGACATTGATCTCGAAACCGTCTCAGATGAAGGTCAGGACAATCACTACACTAGTTCAGACAACATCCACGCTGCCATTGAGAAACGGCGTAAAGAAATCACGTACGCGCTGGAGCATGTCATCTTTCCAGCTTTTAGGTCTAGAATTCTGGCTACTGAGCCAATGTTGAAGGGTGTCGTGGAGGTCGCGAATCTGAAGGGCCTGTATCGCGTCTTTGAACGTTGTTGAAAAAGGGGCAGACCGATAAACTCACATATTTGTAGAGTAGAACCTGGAACCAAAGAACTTCCACCCAGTTTGGAACCATCCACCTTCTGCAGACACGTACGCTAAACTTGGTATATGGGAATTTTCAAACCATTCTCGACATCATCCGCTTGCCTTGCGAAGTGATCTCAGTCGTAAGCCAGACAGCCACGGCCACCCACAGAAAAACTTATCCAATCAATCCAATCATCCACTCAACTCTCTTGCAAGTGCTCCATCCTAGCCCTACAAACCCCTTTCCACCGGTCAGTTCGTCGCATTATAATTACTCCACACAGCCCCCAACGCACTCAACGCACTCCCATCGGCATTCAACAGCATGTTGGTCGCGCCGTTCTTACTGTTGAAGTTCCCAAACCAGGCATACCTCTCGATCCAGCTCGTCTCATCACACCACTTGCTCGCGTTCCTGAGGAACTCCTGCACCAGCAGCGCCGGGTAATCAGGCCGATCCATTCCAAATTCAGTGATCCAGACGGGATAACGGCCGCCGCCGGTCACATTGTACGCCTGCGTGACGTAATCCTTGAAATACTGGATGTTGTATGGGCTCGCGTACCAGTGCAGGTTCAAGAAGTCGATGGTCAGGTTCATCTGCGTCGCGTTGCCCAGGAACTGTGACAGGTAGGCCAGGCCGTCCTGGCCCGCGTTGGTGACCGCCACGGAGCCGATTTTCACGCGCTGGCCGGTTGACGGGCTCGTGCGGTGCGCGAACGGCTGCATGTGCTTCGCGTAGCCCTGCAGCGATTTGTTCAATGGCATGCACGACGATAGCCCGGCGAAGCAGGCGTCGGGCTCGTTGAAGCCGAAGAGTGCGTCGGTGCCGTAGTTCGCGAGCGAGAAGTTGACGTTCGCGGCCCAGATGGAGGTCAGGGATGGGTCGTCGTTGAAGAGCAGTGGGATGAACCGGAACTGCGACGAAGGGTACGGCCCCGCGTTGTTGGATGCGTTCGGCAGCGAGTAGTAGTTGTATGACCACGAGATATACGGGTCCGGTGGTGGGTAGTACACTAGCGTCGTCACGTTGGTATATGCGAGGCCGCGCTTGGATGGGTTGGGTGTGGATGTTGACGTTGAGGAGCTAGAGCGGGTAGTAGACGTTGTCGAGTGCACTGTTGTTGAGATTAGCGAGGTTGACGAGGTCTGCGAAATTACCCTCGATGAGGTCGACGCGGTCATCTGAGTGCTGCTTGCATTATCGAAGGAAGAAACAGAGGTTGCCAGACTGCCTGAGACGACAGGGGTTGTCGAAGACCCTTGTAGAGAGCCTGAGGACAGGACAGCGGGAGTCGTCGTCGAAGACCCGACAGAGACAGTCGAAGTTGATGAAGCAGCTCTGGGTGTAGTGGGGATGATTGTACTTTGAGAGACTGGTATAGAGATAGTAACGATGCTGGTCTCTCCATTGCCGGTGCTGGTGCTGTTTCTCGAAGATGGCGTACTAGCCGAAGCGATTGTTGACGATTGAGATGGCGAGCTGTCGGAAGAAGCCGAAGGAGGGAGCGAGGTTAACGGAGACAAAATAGAAGTAGCTGTCTGAGTTGACACAGTCGGTACTGTCGAACCGCTGGGAGGTTGATATATGGACGATAGCCTTGTGGGTGTAGTACTAGCTCCAAGCGTAGTGAAGGCACTAGTTGCGGTTGCAGTTGAGCGAATAGAAGTGCTGACCACCACCGCGCTTGATTGCTGCATGGACGAGGCTGGCGTTGTGCCTGTCGACGTGGCCATACTGTTTGTGACCGACGAACATGGTGAATTTGAACTGAACGAAATGAGTCCGGTCGAGCTCGAGATCTCACCATTGGTGGAAGTCGGTGTAGTTGAGAGCGAGGCGACATCACTGGTTGTTGGTGTGATAGTGGGAGAGACGCTTGTGCTCTCTGTCTCAGAGGTCGATGTCACATGAAAAGTGGACGTTATAGTGGAACTTAAAAAGGAATCAACGAACGCGACTCCTAGATCAGCGATTGCCGCGTCGTCAGGGGCCTGACCCTCTCCACCGAAGAAGACCAACATCCGTCCAATGTCATTGACGTAGAATGACGCATTTCCCAACATCAGGCCACCATCATTGAACGACCAACCGTAGCGGTTGTCGAAGAGCGCTAGAGTTTGCTGCAGCGAGACCACTCCAGGGAGGGACAACGGCCTGGTGTATTCTTGACCATATTGCTCGTAGAATGGTTCAACGTACGAGCCTGCACTCAAGAGGTACTTGGTGGCTGTTAGGAGGAAGACTGCTGCATGTCCTTCGTATGAGGTCAGGTATGCTTCGCCTTCGACGAAGGTCAAATATGAGATATCTCGTTTGAGCAGCTTCAGATTGGTCGGGTTTGGGATGTTGATTTGAACGACGAATGGTGCGGATGTTGGAGCTGGTGGTCCGATAATTGATGAAGACGAGGATGTGGAGGTAGACCCTGAGGTTTGGTTGTCACTCAAGGACGAGGCCGACACACCTGGAGTGCTGCCGATCAAGCTGGAACTCGTAGTTGGATATGGCGTGATCAAAGAACTTGTGGTGATAGAGACTGTCTCTAAACTATTTGCGGCTGTCGAAGTACTTGGGAAAGAAGTTGTGGTGGAAGAAGATGTAAATCCCGAGTAGCTGATCCATGTTTCAGGATCGCCATAAATGACTGTGGTTGTCAGGTAACAAGAATCGGTCTGCGATACTGTACCAAGACTTTAGCCCTTGTCCTTCGCCATCGGCGGCTTCTCATTCTCAAAGTTGAAGACATACCTGACTGTGCAGAGGCATGCACCGCAGTACTATACAGAAGCCATACCCTCGGGCTGATCAGTTTCATCCTGCAAACTCTCGCACTTTGATCTTTTGGATTCATCGGCATGGTCGGAGGAATAGTTAATCTTCTAACGCGCGTCGCTGATGATGAGTGAGAATGTGTCGGATCATGGAATGCTGTTATGGTCAGTGCGCGGTCAACAAGATGTAGCGAAAGGGGGTGAAATGTGGATCGAATCTTGTTTTCAATTGATTACTTAAAACCTCAGCAAGAACACATCCTCTTCTTATATACAGCCCATATGCGCCTTACTTTTCCAAGAGTCATCTTGATGTTGTGTACAGGGGCTGCGGTGTTGTAGAGTTCAAGGTGCTGATAACTTGGTCTTCATTTCCTCGTAGAACGATCTATGGGTATCTCTAATGTTTCGTGGAGAAAGGCGAGAACATTGCATAATTCATGGTGATTTGTTGGCGTCATAGTCCAGGACTTGTTGTCGGGCTGAGACTGGCCACATTGCTATTGCTAGCATTGAGGTATTCCATAGGTACCTTGGGTACTCGTGGGCTTTGTATGGCAGCAGTCACTTGATTGTGACTGCCTGATTGACCTCGTATCCGAACATTGTCTCGAACCTTCTCCTTTTCTTTTGAGCTTTCACTCTTACCACCTGTGAGACGTCGCATACCTCGCCGCATACCCTGTATGCTGAATGCTCCCCCAGTCTCAGTAGCTGAGGTAGGAGTGGTCTGATATTCTGAAGGCCCTGGACCGGATAGCTTTCTAGACTGGCCAGAGTGAGGCACATTAAGTGTCGGAAAGGGACTATTTTCGCCGTCCGAAAGCAAGGCATCGTCATATTGATCTGCATAGTCATCCTGTGACCTGAAAGAACTGCCTGCAGGTATCGATGGTAATCCTTCCGAAGTGGGATGAGTATTGGGGTACTGGTTTGCGGGAGACGTGATTGATCGAGCATGTAAACCAGGGCGAGTTTGATTCAAAGGACTTAAAACAGTCTGATTAGATTGCTTTTTGCTAGAGTTAGGCAACGATGGACCCGGGCCCCCTAATTCATCGATAGACGAGAATGATGTCTGTGCCATGCTCTGATAGCCGGGCGACGAGGCACTTGGCTGTTTTCGATGCGTTGTTCCCGGCAGGAGACCTGTTTCAGCAAACCCATCCTGCATAGCCGCCAGAGATGAACTTCGCGCAAGGCTTTGACGGAGAATTGGGGCAGTCTGCTCGTCGTAAAGGGTTGTACTATGCTCAGGAAGAGAGGGTATGTTCATCGCGGCAACACCAAGGTGACTCGTTCCAGTTGGGGTCAAAACATCATCGTCATCAACATCATCAAAGAAATCGTTGAGGCTATCGAGAGTATTGATCAGGTCGCTCACGTTGGTGTCTGCTGCGGCCTCCATTGATCTAATAGTTTCAGCGCGACTTTGTGGCGGGAAATAGGAGTCAGTGTATCCATCGTCTCCCGAGAACTCGACATCAGGTGTGGCGGTCGCTTGTTCGGTCAAAGAATCAGTATCTCCGCACGTATAGAACACTGCGTGGACATTGTGTCGAGTCATACTTGAGTAGACAGCCGGCATTGGAATAGACCAACCGGATGGCAGTGGTATGCCGTACAAACTCTGAGTCCGTTCATACTCTTTACGAATGGCCTTTGCCGACCCAGAGGCCATGCTCATACGCATATGATGCTTCTCCATCGGTGTCGTTGATACCTCCATGATGAAGTCCATCACTTCTAGGGCTTGGGTACAGTGCTCGGTCTGGAGAAGTCGAAGAAGCGGTGATATTAGGTCCGGCCCATGGGTTGTAATTGCTGGGCTTTTCATATTAACCTGGGGAATCAATTCGCAGAGGATCTCCATGGTTTTCACCCGGAACCAACCAGTCTTGTTCGTTAAAAGCCCAACCATGAAGATCAAGCTCCGGGCGTCGAAAGCTGGGAAAAATGAGACTCTGAGGGCCTGAATGCTAGCGGTCATAAAGTCTCTGCTCAACATGTACTCCTTGTCCACGAATCGTTGGAGACAGGTAGAGAGGAGGCTGTGACCTTGGATATTCGCCACTTGTGCAAGGCGCTGAGCAGTTGCGAACGCCGCAGGGTTGACAACATCCAGATCAAAGGTCCTCAGGAAGCGTGGTAGATTGGCAAACACGCAATAAGCCAGGCGATCATCACTTCCGACCAACTCACAGTCAGGAAGGGCCGTAAACTTGTGCAGGACAAGGAGTGTTTTATCGAGACTGTCAGCAGACCTCAGCCCCTTGTAAAGCAATGGTTGGAGACCTTCAAATCCCCCTTCCCATTTTCCTGGCTGTCCCTTTAGCATAGCTTCAGTTACATCGGGGGCACTCAAGTCAAGCTTCTCCAGCAACTTCTCTAACATGCCCATCGTTTCATAGAACTCTCTTTCGTGGATGGTATTGAGACAGGCACAAGTTGTCCAAAATAATTGAGGATAGCGCATGAGATTTTTAGGATCTAGTGCGCCAATGATGACTTTTAGGGTTGTCAAGATTTCCATTGAGAAAGTCTGGTAATCTGTTTGTTCATCGGCGATTGTGTTGGACAGCCGAGCGAGCATATCTGCAAGCATTCTCGCATCAAGGGTGACCGAGATGCATCGAAAGACTTGGAATGATCGACAGGCTAAATGTCTCACAGGACAAATGGATGCCCAGTGCAAAGCCTCTTTGGCCCAGCTATCACTGAAAGTATCGAAGGCGAGATTGAATATGGTGACGATCTCTGAGGTCAAGACTGACATGGCAGGCGGAACTCGGCTAGCGCCGTCATCTTCATCCTTACGTGTATTATTCTCGTACGACCAGCTCACCCTCGAGTGATTTGAGCGAACTGCATCGACGAGATCCTCGATCGTTGACTTTGCGGATGTAAGAGTGCCGGGCTCGATCTTTGTGGTCACCAGCTCGTGAATGAGGTGGACCAGCATTTCTCTCGCCTGTTCCTGAACAGACGTTGTATAATGATCCCATAAAATCAGGACTGTATGGATGAGTTTGATTACCTCTTCCTTCACAAGCGTCACAGGAGTGATCATTAAATCGACTAGGAAAATCAGGGAGACTTGGCCCATTGAGAGGCCGACCTATGGCGGAGTTAGCACAATTTGTTTGATCTCCAGCGAACGATGAGTTACCTGTTTATTGCCCATTGGTAGTAGTGAGGTTAGGTCAGCCACGTAAGGCAGGTTTCTAGTGTCAGGCATTACAACATCGGCGTGCTTTTTGTCATTTACCATATTTTTCGGTGTAAGCTGTAGCATGAAAAACTCCAATACTCGTGACCCTGCTGGGGTCGACGAGAGATAGACCACGATTTGTTTGGCATACTCGACAAAATTTTGATCGCGTCGATCTAGCGACAAGTAAATGATAAAGTCAAGAATTAGTTGGACATTGCCAGCGTGCGGCCCTGTAGCTAGAGCTTGCCACAAAGCCTGTACTTCATTGTGCATTGCACTGTTGGAGCAGATGGTGATTTCGAACATGTTTGCCAGCAGCATGTATGATACGGCTGTAGGGCCTCCTGTCCCAGGATCAACCTGGAGTTCCACAACCTGAAGCCAAGGCAATATTGCAGCAACCATATTGCGCTGGTGATCGCTTCGGGCTGACTTATAATGAAGAGAGAACTCTGAGAAAATCATGAAGGCTAGGTCTGAGTTGGCTTTGGACAATCGCTTAGAATACTCGAACTGGGCCAGTTTATAGACGGCGCGAGTCTTGTCGGAGATGCTGATATCAAACTCCTGGAGATTTGAGCTCTTATGCTGCCTGTCATCAAGAGTTCGGATGAGATTGGCTGCTTTCATGCGTATCTCTCGATTTTCGTTACCCAGTGTGAAGAGAATAAGGCTGAGAATCTTCCAGAATGTGATTGGATATTCTGCCTGCTCTATCAATACCTCACATACAACACCGAAATAGCTTTCCAATGCCAAGGGTAATTCTGTTCTGTAGCATTGCTCGATGGCATTATCGATGACGACCAGATGTTCAGGGTTATTCAACAGGAGCAATTTAAGAGCTCGTCTGCCGATCATATGCATTTTATGATTGTTGGTGGCAAATATTGTGTCCACCCAGGAAAGCATCCGCTGTAGGTTGAAAGATAGGATTGCGTTACTGTCAGTCTTGATGGTGATTGGGCCAGCACAAAGTGTCGCCATTGCACTCAATGCCGCCACTCGCAAGTTATTCTTTTCTTTTTCTGTTGCAGCATTGGCATTCATACGGTCGTTCAGTTCCCGGGCATGGGCATGATTGTGGTCGAAAAGATGTTGTTCGGCAGAATAGCCACACCAGTCTTCCATGAGAGCAAATGCCGACTTGCGCGACTCAAATGGCATCCACCGTGAAGGAGTCTTCGATCGATTCACACCTTCAAATACTTCTTCTACCAGACCGCAGAAGTGATACCGCAATTTCTGAAATCTCCAATCATTTTGAACGTCGGTGTCGCTCAGAAAAATGCGCAGATCTCTTGTGTAGGCGACGAGATTATGAAGTATCCACTCATCATTGTAGATATCTTCATGGTGCAGGAAAGAAGCAGTAGACTTGTAGACGTGGGTCACTTCCGTGCGAAGGCGTTCCGTCTTCTGCGAACGCTGAGGACTGCTTGGCGTGCGTTGATGATTGATTCTTGCTTTCGCTTCATCGTTGCATTTGATAACCGCATATTGCAAAGACTCCAGCAAAGTCCGATAAAGCTTACGATTGATGGATCCAAGAGCGGATACAACCGCATCACGAATTGCATCGGGAGTAGCTCCTAGCATTGGAATAATGGCAGAGAACAAGGCACGAGCTGAACTCAGCTTTTCTTGTGCTCGTTCTGGTCCTTTGGAAGTTTTTCGTGCATGGGCCGCCTCAGCCAGCTGGCTCTGTGATTGCGCCCCAGGTGAGCTGATTGTTACGCAGGCCATAATGAGATACAGCTTCCATTGATCGAAAAGGACTTCAGAAGATGTCGCAGAGCTCCGTCCCTGGGCACGATACTCGAATAAGGCAGATGGGCCTGTCATCGCCTCCGATAGGCCTTCGATGTCATTTTGCATCATCATCAGCCTGTCCGTGACCGTCCCTCGACATAAGGCAATGGCGTTTGGACAGGCATAAAAAATGACACGAATGAGATTAGGAAATGCCTTGAACCACAACGTTGCATCATAGGAAACTTCGGAGCTGCAAATCTCGATCAACGTGCTCTGGCCAGCAGTTCCACGTTTATCCTTCTGAAGACGGCTACGCTCGGCTACATTGAGGGCATCGTCTTGGAAATTTAGTACTTTTGAAGACTGGTTTTCAAGAATTTTAATAATTCTTGAGGGCTCATCTTGGCCCAACACCTTGTCGAATTGAAGGACAAGGCGAAGGACCTTGATCGCAAAAGTGCGGACCCGGCGAGATTGAGAGCAAAGAAAAAAGAGTCCGTAAGCCTCGATCTCGTCCACGAGCGGGATGACATTTGTAAGCTCCATCTGCATTGCCCTGGTGGAGGTAGTGCCGACGCGATCGCGTGCCTCTGGTGAATTAGCAACTGCCTTTTGCTTTAGCTGCTCCGTCCAGATTTGAAGTAGCTCAAGGTACAGCGAGAGCGTAGCCTCAATATGAGCAGGTCCAAGTCGACCTTCATCAGACATCGTTGAATATTGCAAGTCATAATGGAAGATAAAACGCGGGAAGGCGATTGCTACAGACTGTGCATGACCTTGTCGAGCGATTGCCTTCAGTGATTGAGTAGCAGATGCTGCAATGTTGGCCTGGACATGAGCAGATCCTGTGCATAATAGATTGATCAATGGGCTGAGAGGAATGTGATCAGTGAAGCATCTTGGTAGAGCCTGTATAGCAACATGAAGAAGCTCATAATAGTATTGTCTTTGGTCGGTGGTTGTTCCGTCCTGATTACGGGTCAGGGTAAATGCATCCACGAGGGGAGTTTTTGGGATCATGGTCGTGGTAGAAAACTTTTCGTTCAATGTTGCTTGACCACCGAAGGTGTTGTCGCAAAGAATTGTGATCTTGCCCAATATCTGGCAAAACTGCAGATAGATCTGCCGAGCGTTCTCGTCAAGGCGAGAAACATTCACTGGGACTGAAGGCGGATTATCTTCCTCGAACGAGGTACGTATTGGAGATTCAATACCCAAGCTAGTGCGCATGCTCATCGGTGATGAGGGCAGTCCATCAAGGGTGTTCACCGGAAGATTGAATCCGGGGAAAGGAGGACCGCTGGGGCTATCTTGTTCGAGATCCGACATAATTGCCAAAAAGGCACGAATGCCTATGACCATTCTTTCCGGCTCCATATTCTCGATCCTAAGGTTTCTGCTTGATTGAAACATGTCGTAGTGAACAAGAGGAAATATGACAGTCCTGAAGCAGAAATCTTGTGACGCATAGCCTATGACCCTGATGAGTTGGACTAAAGGCATTGATATAGATGGGTCAGAAGACACGTGCGTTTTCTTTCCTTGAGGAACAGTGATTCTGACAATTTCCTCAAGCCGGCGTTGCTTGACTTGGCCGGGCTCGTTAACTCTCATCAGGTATGTCCAGACAAGCTGGCAAATTGCTTGGAGCGCCTGGCTCCTTGTAGACCTGTCCTTAAGCTTTGGGACCAGGGTTGCGATCATGGGAGACCATTGTGCTGAAAACACCTCGAGGGGCGAGATGCAGAGAAGTAGAATAGAGACTGGAAAGCCAGCGGTCCAGTGGCGGATCTTGACCAGCATGCTTCCAAGTCTCACGTTAATAGCTTCGATGAGATCTTTCCATTGAGGCACTGCCTGAAAGCAGTCGGGATTGCTTGCTACTGCAGTCAAAAGACGTTCAAAGAGTTGACAATAGGCTTGCTTCACTCGGGGACCATGAGCATCGGCGAATAAAGCAGCCAGAGTTCTCAAGAAATCGGTCACTGCATAGGAGGCCTCCTTTGTGGCATTGATGTGGATATGGCGCATTCCTAAGAGTAGTAATTCAAGCCTTGATTCGATATCTCTGGCGGTGGCAGTGGCGGAGCTCTTAGCGAATTCTTGTTGCCAAGTATCAAGCTGTTGGGTGAAGCGAGCAGTCACATTCACAAAGTCAAGCCTACTCATGTGGCCCAGCACTTCGCCGTATATCCTCCAATTAGATAACCGTATGGAGGAGGTTAATATCTGTGCAGGTTCAACCTCTCTGATCTGGGTAAAAACGATGTCCTCGAGTTTGTTGGCCAAGTCTTGAGTGATCGCAGCCAGATTGCTTTGTTCAAAAATCGCAATCAACACTCGACAGAGGATGTAAACCGAAATTGTGGCTCTGCGATCCGCCAGAATATATTCTTGCGTTAGAGAGTCTTCTATGGACGACGATGCATGGTCTGCACTGGACTGGGGACCATTGGATTCTCCAGGTCCCTGCGAGGGTTCGGTATGTCGTCGAGGCAGCGAGAGCGGAAGATTGACTGCGGAGCCTCCAGCCTGCAGCCGTTGTTGATAGACTTGCTTCTTCAAGTTTGCCGCCGTGTCGCCCTTGCCTTTCCGCCACAGCATCAAACTGTCCACTAGAGGTTTAGGGCCTTCTCGAGAAATATGGCCCAGAGAAGATATCAGTTGATCAAAACCAACATCAACACCAGGGGCACACGCCTGCTCAACCGGGGCAACCGAATTATCGAGAAGCGTAATACAGTGGTTGATTCTTTGATCGGCCCTCAAGACAAATGCATGAAACAAGTGATGTAGAGCATATTCCCCGGGGGTTCGGGGCTCAGCCTGCGAGCTGGAGGATTGGTAGCCATGGCCACGACGAGTCCGTGACTGATCTTTTCGCTTCCTTGGTTGGGAAGGTGGGTTATCTCTTGTTGGAACATTGGTGTCTATGAGGGTATCGATCGAATGGCCTTGGGAATGCCCTGGGAACGGAGACACCGGGGTTGTGTGGGTGGTAGGGGCCTCGCCATTTGAGTATTGGCCTCTTCGTGCCGCCGCCGGGTAGCCAGCATAATTGGGACCGGCGGTGGATGAATCAGGCGTCAGAGGGCTGGCAGACGTAGGTGAATTGAAACTAGGACCCCTGGAATGCTGCAGACCGTGTATGACCGAAGTCTGGCGGTGGTGACCATAATTATTGGAGGGCCGTCGTTGCAGGCCAGTGTCCACCGCAGGGGAGACTCTATTGTTCAATCCTGATTCTGATGCGTGAGGCTGGGCCGAGCCAGCGCGCGAATGGGGCAAGAATGAAGAGCCATATGACTGAGAAGCAGGTTGCTGTGGCCGTCCTCTCGCCAGAGAAGTCTCCCTTGTGTGGGTTGTGGATGCGTACTGCGATCGACTGTTGGTCAAGGGTGGGGATATCTGCTCAGGACCAGGACCGTCTATGGGATAGGTTTGGTTCTCGCTAGAGGCGGATTGCACATCTGAGGGCATTCATAGATAGCGTCAGTAGGGTTCTGCAGAATCTGGGGTAGGGGTATGGCCTATGGAGAATGCAGGCGGTAGCGGTTGGGTTTGCGGAAGAATTCCGAACTCACGGTTATGCAGCATTGTGTGCCGTGGATGGCCGTGGTGAAGACAAGTGGAACAGGCGCGTCATTGCTCCGTGAACGACTTGCACAGAGACAAAGAAGCGTGCGAAGGTGGGAGATGTGGAAAAGTTGATGGAGGAGAACGTGGTTGTTGCAAGTAAAGGATGAATTGTTTTAGACTGGCGGTGATAGAGCGCCACTACCAAATTCGGATGGTAACTAGTTAACTCGCTGGCTAGCTGACTAGTCAACCACTAAGTGTCAACTGAATCGGCTAAGTTGGCTCTTTCGCCTCGCCCAGAGAGAGGCACCGACAGTGTAAGGAGCACTTCGTACACGACTGAGCAGAAACATGGCCTACAGAAGAACAGAACCAGCCGCAGAGATACTGTTCTACAAAGGAGGGTGTTGAAACGACGCAAATGAATTGGAGGGTTGTGTGCTACAAGGTGCTATTCGTTGTGCTGCAGATTCGACCGTCGAATCAGACCAGATGGGCGAATCGCCGAGTTACTCGCACGGGAAACCTACTCGTAGTCAATGATCCGGCACCAGATACCTAGGTAACTCAGGATTCAGGGGATCACCATATTGGCTCGCAGGCCAAGGCTGACAAAGTGGCCGCAGTTGGGCAATACGAGCATCACTGCACCTCTCCGTCATTGCACAGATATCGTACTCCGTAATTATTGACGATCAGTCCCCTGTCTTCACCCTATGTGCTGACCATGTGTGAATTAACTTATTTTTGGGCGGAGGGACATGTGGTGGAGGGGATTGTTGCATGACACTGACACACTGTGCGACTTACCTACTAGGGTACGGAATACGAGATACGGCATTACGTTAGACCGATGCCGGAGGGGCAGGGCTTAAGTTACAGTATGCACCTTGAGTTGGCCGAGAATGCCATCACATGAAGAATAATACTGGCAAGCCCACCAGTCGCCTAGTAGGCAGTGAGTACTAGTGATAATATTATCCCTCACCTAGGTTTAGATTATCCCAGAGCAGATAACGGTGAGATAGCTAAGGCACAGAGGAGTGGAGAGTAGTTTGGAATAACGAAGTCTCTGTGCGAAATATTGTTGAGTCCATAACTCAGTGCCTACCCAAGGGTGCCCACCTGGGTACCCAGGTACCGAGTACCCCGCTAGGTACCCCGTACGAAGACCCTTAGGTACCTAAGTGTTTGAATTGCGGCTGCTGTCACGAAGCCTAGCCTCCTCCCAAGTGCCCGAGCCTCGCCCGTAAGGTGGTCATCCACCCGTTGGAATCAGCTTCGGTGGTCACGCACTGGAACTGCCGCTGACAGCTGGAATCAGGAGGTGTGGCTTACCGCCTACTCGGACGCGCCACTGTCGGCATGTCGGGCACCGCACCCACTCACCCACAGTTCTCTTGGTTGCCTATTACTGTTCCCCCCATCCATTCCGCGGTGTGTCTCCAGGGCCTTTTGCCCCCCCCCCCGGGCAGTCCCGTTCTCCCACAACCAGAACCGTATTAACACCCGATCTCACAGAGTTGCACTGCCGTAACTACCTTTAGACTGACACTGCAATGCTTCTATCCCCGTCCACACCCTTCCCTCCCTCCCTCGGATAGAGTGATAGAGCTCAGCTTTGCACGCTGACGTCCTCGACTCCGTTGATCGCGCATAGTCTCCGCCATTTTCTCTGCTGGGCTTGCGTTTGGGGTTTGTATTTGCCAAAGTACAAGTAGACGGGCCCAACCAAGTTCGCTCAGCCCCTTCTCTCATTTTCCACCCATCAATAATCCCGAACAGTTGGTCCGATCCGAGCCTCTTTGGCACCAAACTGCACAAACTCTACGGCAAGTGCGACTGTGATTCCAACAACCCAGGCCTGCACCTGCACCTGCACCCTCCCACATCCCAACCCACACCGGATCTTGGCATATCAGGCCACATAAGTCAATCCTCATCCGCTGCCAAATCTCTCTCCACGTTGCTGTTCGCTCTGAATAGATCCCGATCCGTACAGTCTGTCCTTTCCCCCGTTTGTCGGTAACTTCACTCCCATAGATCTGGGTTTTCCTGCAACAACTCATTCAAGCCCAAGGGCACACGCATCGTCCCGTCTTTTCTGCCGTCAGTTACGACCCCTCTACTATGGCTCAGGTCGACACTCTAGATATTATCGTCCTCCTCCTCCTCCTCGTTGGTAGTGTTGCATATTTCACCAAAGGCACCTACTGGGGCGTTCCCAAGGACCCTTATGCCAGCTCTAATCTCAATGGCAGCGCCTCAAAGAAGGGCTCCAGAAATATTGTGGAGAAGCTAGAAGAGACTGGCAAGAACTGTGTCATATTCTATGGTTCTCAGACCGGCACTGCTGAAGATTATGCCTCCCGTTTGGCTAAAGAGGGCCATGCTCGCTTTGGTCTCAGTACCATGACTGCTGACTTGGAAGACTATGACTTTGAGAACCTCGACACTTTCCCCGAAGACAAGATCGCCTTCTTTGTCATGGCTACCTATGGCGAGGGTGAGCCTACCGATAATGCGGTTGAGTTTTGGGAATTCATCAATGCCGACCCTCCTTCCTTCTCCGAAGCCAGCGAAGACAAGCCATTAGGAAAGCTGAAGTACGTCGCTTTTGGCTTGGGAAACAATACATATGAGCACTATAACCTGATGGTCCGGAATCTTGACAAGATCCTGACCAACTTGGGTGCTGAAAGAATTGGCACCGCCGGCGAAGGTGACGATGGCGCAGGCACAATGGAAGAAGACTTTCTCGCATGGAAGGAACCTATGTGGGCTGCCTTGGCTGAGAAGATGGGTCTCGAGGAACGCGAAGCCGTTTACGAACCCGTATTCAGCGTCGAAGAAAAGGAGGACATGTCTGTCGAAGATGATACCGTCTATCTGGGTGAACCCAACAAGAACCACCTTGAAAATTCTCAAAAGGGCCCATACAATGCCCACAACCCATTCATCGCGCCCATTGCAGAATCCCGAGAGGTCTTTACCGTCAAAGATCGCAACTGCCTTCATGTTGAGGTTGACATTTCAGGTTCAGGCATGACATACACAACCGGTGACCACATTGCAGTCTGGCCAACCAATGCTGGCATGGAAGTGGATCGTTTCCTCAAGACTTTCGGCTTGGACTCTAAGCGCCACACGGTTATCAGTCTGAAAGGCCTTGATCCCACTGCCAAGGTTCCCTTCCCAACGCCCACCACTTACGATGCCGCCGTCCGATATCACATTGAGATATGCGCTCCTGTGTCTCGTCAATTCATGGCCACTCTGGCTGCCTTTGCTCCAAACGAGGAGGCCAAGAAGGAAGCCGCCAGGTTGGGTTCAGATGCCGACTACTTCAAAGACAAGATATCGTCTCAGATGCTCAATATTGCCCAGGCTATCTCAGCGGTGAGCAGTGAGCCCTGGTCTGCTGTCCCCTTCTCGTGTCTTGTTGAAGGTCTGAATAAACTGCAACCGCGCTACTACTCGATCTCTTCTTCTTCGGTGGTGCAGCCACAGAAGATCTCTGTCACTGCCGTGGTTGAGTCTCTTCGCATTCCCGGTGCTGGTCATATCGTCAAGGGTGTCACCACGAATTATCTTCTGGCTTTGAAGCAAAAGCAGAACGGCGATCCGGATCCATCTCCCCATGGCCTCACTTACTCCATCACCGGCCCCCGCAACAAGTACGATGGTATTCACGTTCCGGTCCACGTCCGTCATTCGAATTTCAAGCTACCTTCGAATCCAAACAAGCCTATTATCATGGTTGGCCCTGGCACTGGAGTTGCTCCTTTCCGTGGATTCGTGCAGGAGCGTGCAGAGCTGGCGAAGAGGGGTGAGGATGTCGGGCAGACGGTTCTTTTCTTCGGGTGCAGAAAGTCTACAGAGGACTGGCTCTACAAGGAAGAATGGGAGGTGAGTTGGCTGCGAGTTTCATGTTTTGAGAATATTTACTAATTGCAGTTGCAGGCATACAAGCAAGCCCTCGGCGACAAACTCACCATCTTCAATGCCTTTTCCCGAGAACAAGCACACAAAATATACGTGCAACACCTTATCAAACAAAACGGAAAACTTGTCAATGAGCTTCTACAACAAAAGGCCAACTTCTATGTCTGCGGTGACGCTGCTCATATGGCCCGAGAGGTTAATGAAGTTCTCGGACAAATTATTGCACAAGAACGAGGCATCGATGAAAAGAAAGCCGAGCAAGTGGTCAAGAGCATGCGCAGCAGTGGCGTTTACCAGGAAGACGTCTGGTCGTAAATGCAAAAGATGGGCTCTGTGGCATGTGACGAACTGTCGAAGTGGGGTAGGGTCATCCCGGAGAAAACTGGAACAACCATCAAAATATTAGACAACCAACACTGAACTGAGTCGATACTCTCGAGTATTACCGAGTGGAAACCCCACGAGATCTGGAGTACTCGTACAGCATGCTTCTCTCACTGCCCGCAAAGTCCGGTGTTGGCCCCAATTTCAAGGAAGGAGACACTTTGTTACCCGGAAAATTTCAGACAATTGTGTCTTCCGGGCCGGAGCAGTCCGAAGATGTTCCACATGCAGAATTATATGCACCACTTGGCACTTGGCGCTCGGCACACTGGACTCGGACATCTTGTTTGGCGGGATTGAAACGAAGTGGGGTGCTCTTGAACTCTGAACTTGAGACTTTATTCCGGGTGCGGAATTGACCGCAAGTCTTCGTGGGGTGCAACCTTGGGGAGCGCGTCGCCCGTAGGCCGTGAGAGAGTCGCGCTTGGGCGTCTCGGAGGACCTTGTGTGGCCGTCCACCCAGCATGACCAGACGTGCCCTAGTCTCGAGGGTCCCTGGCTTCTCGTTGATCGTGTGGGGCAGGGCCAGCGTCGACACATCTTCATTACTCCCTTTTCTACTGACGACCTCACGGGGCATTCACACTGACTGAGACTTGGCTTCTACCTCGTCATTGCACTTCGATGGTCTGCTGGCGTTGGGTTTAGACAACTGCACATTGTTATTCGTGGAAGATGTTTTGCTTTCCCGTTTCTGTTTGAATTCCATTGGAGTTAATACAAACTCTCGAGCGTCTTGTTCTTCCTCGACTCTTTTCGGGTGGCTTCTGTATGTGAAATACTGAGAGACTTCAGAATCCCAAGCCACTCGACTAGGATGAAGTCCTACACATGAAAGTAAAATACATTATTTCCCTTGAGATTCTAGCACTCACCTACATGGGTGACATTTTCTCTTCCGATTTCCTGATCTTTGAACGGATTCCAGTATCGTTCATTTCCCTAGCAGGAGTCACTTTCGCGGACTACATCGCAACCCCATTGCTGACTATTCAACGCGAGGATACCATTTTCAATTCCAGATGTTCGGTCCATTTACATTTGTTCTTCATTCTCAAACGCCGCTGTTGGCAAGAAAAATCAAGGTCACCACCAACTAACTACCTTGCAAAAGTACTTTAATTACACACAGAGCGGTCAAACCCGATTCTGCTGTCCATCCTTTCTCCGCCATTATCGTCTCGTGGCGACAACATGCATGTGCGCAAACTACAACATGCCCATCCCAAATTATTTCACTCATTCGTCTCAGCCGTTTGCTTTTGTATCGTTTCATTCATCCGTCATTGTCTCGCTTTTGGAGCCCATCATGGCCCTTTCACCTTTCCTCTGCCTTCCCACGAGCACCCCGAACCCCACGGCCTGACCCAATTAGCCTTTACCTTCTTTCCAGCAATCCCAACCCAACCCAAACCTTTGGTGTCTGTCATTTCTCCTTCCCATGTATCTCCCCACCTAAAGGCCGTGCACTCGCAATCCCAATCGAACTTCCACCCCGGTAATCCCTTCACTCTCCCAAGACCACACACGCGCGCTCATACGCGTCCAGTAGCGCAAAGACGTCCGCTCGGCTCTCAGCCAGATAGGCGTCGCCGGCGGATCCATCATCAGCAGTCGACGACGCCTGTGAAAGCAAAGACGTAAGGACCTTCAGTGACGCGCCCAGCGAGGTGACATGCGCGGAGACGCGGCTCGTGAACGATGCGGAATTCGAGGACGGAGCGGGAGACCCAGGCTGAGGCTTAGGCTGTGGTGCGAGGATGATGCTGAGCAGATTCAACGTCGAGATGTAGAAGGGGATGTGCAGCAAGAAGTCGGATATTTTGTCTTCTGCTTCTGCCTCTGCCTCTGGCTCTCCTTCAGCTCCCCCTCCTGGAGCTAGATCGACGACACCAAGCGCCGGCAGCTCCTTGGGGAATAGGAGATCCAGGAGCGCCGATTCGTTGCCTTTGATCTCCGCCTCGTGCTTTTCGTCCATGATCAGATTCGGGTCCAAGCCCGGCTCTGTAGCTGCAGGTCCAGAGGCTGCTTGCTGGCCTCCCTGCAGTCGCCGCACGCTCAAAAACCGCACGACCTCATCCTTCAACCAATCGACGCCGACAGCCTTCAGCACGCCCAGCTGCTGCGGCGGCGCAAGCGGGATGGGATGCGGCTCCAGCGCCGACGTGCTCCGCGTGAGGCCCGTTTCCTCGTCGATGCCCGGCTGTGGGTCTGGGTCCTCTTCGAACTCCGCCCAGTTGGAGCTCAGCGTGCTGCCTTCGATCGTCTGCGCGATGATCTGCAGGCGGACCGATGGATTTGGGTACGCGTGCAGGAGTTGGCTTGCGATGCGGTGCGCGGAGTCGCGCAGGGAGGGCCACGGTGTGATGCTGAAGAGTTGCGTGAGGGTGCTGATCAGGAGGAGGAATTTGGCCGGGGACGGGACGGGACGGGAGGGTGTAGGAGGCGGTGGGGGTGTTTGTTGTTGTTGTTGTTGTTGTTGTTGTTGTTGTTGTTGTTGTTGTTGTTGGTGTTGGGCTTCAACGTGTTGGGAGACGGTTAGTGCTTGTCGGTAGAGCAGGGAGAGGAGCGAGTCTAACAGCGCGGCCGATGGGATCGCTGGGGTTGCTGAGAGAGGGGAGGAATGGTCGATCAGCTGAGCAATCGCCGGGATGGAAAGCAGTGAAGCCCCAGGGTTGGAGGTGCCGCCGGCGCCAGCGCCGACTGCGTCCAGGTACGACTGGTATGCGTAGAGGAAGATGACTCCGTTCTGTGGGAGCGGGATCTGAGACGGAGATGTCGGGTACTCGGACGGTTCTTCCTCTGTTTCCGCTTCGAGTCCGTCGTCGTCGTCGACGTCGTCCGCGTGCACGAGCCGCTTGATCTCGGCGGATGCATCGCAGCCCAGATCCAGGCTGATCTTCTGCACCTTCGAAAGCACGGCTTCTCGTGCCTGGAGTTCGGGTGAGCCCTCGAACAGTTGGGTCTCGGTTCCTTTACGTGGGAGGAGCTTCTGAGGTTCGAGTTTCTCGCGTAGTCGGCTGGTCCATGACATGGATGGGAACTGGTCGTCTGAAAGAGACGATAGGTATTCGTCCAAGATCTCGAGCAGGACAGCGTGCAACAGCCGGGAAATAATGGCCTTTTCGTCGTGGGATGGCACGTTGACGCCCCCGCCTTTCTCTGCCTCTTCGGTCTTGGCCTCCGGGTCTGGCAATGTCGCTGTCGATGTCGCTGTGGTCGCTGTGGCCGCCAGTGGAACTTGTGTTTCGCTCGCTCGCGGTGGAAGTGGTGGTCGTGTCTTGCCGGCCAGCTGTTCTAGAACGGCCAGAAAAGACAGTGTGCTGGCGGTGGTAATGGGAACATGCCTGTATGCTCCTAGGGCTGCTGGCAGAGATGTGGCGAGGAAGCGGCTTGGGAACTGTGTCTTAATTCTTGGATGGAGAATCCCGAGCATGTTGAAGAGAGATTGCAACTTCAATGCCCTGTTAGCAGGCGGTGGTTGTGCAGGGGTGGCCGCTTCGCTGGTGGGTTCGACAGTAGCAGTAGCAGTAGCAGTAGCAGTAGCAGCTTCAGTAGCTTTTGCCTTGACAGGAGGCATGCCGTCCAAAGCCATGGCTCCAAGATGGACTCGAGGGGCCTCGCCTGTAAACGTGGGCAGCTCATCGTCGTCATTGTCATCCACATTGAGATCGTCGTCGTCTTCGCCATCGCCCAATTTCTCTAGTTCCTCGGCTACTCGCACTACCACCTCTCGGGGGTTGCCTCTGCGGGCAATAATCTCCAAGCACTTGTTGGCTTCGTCTGGAGCGTCACCCAAGAATCGCAGCACCAGCTTAAGCAGGTCCCAGCCAATTTCTTTGGCCAGGGTACCATCATCATCGCCTAGTAGTCTGCTGAGTGTTGGGAGATTCTGAGGAGTTAATTGGAATTCCAACAGGGTAAGATAGGTCATGTAGTCGGTCGCCGGGGGGAGGGTGGCGACAAGGGGATCTCCCTCAGGAGGGATTTCAGACGCCATGGTTACTGCTTCTTAGACCAGATCAAGACTATCGAGGGGTTCGAGGGGTCGATGCTCTCGGCCGTGACCTGGTGCTAAGATTGAGATTATGCTACTCAGGTTAGGATGGCGTCAAAAAGACCTTGGTATAGCTCCAGCTAAAGGAGGGTTGTGTGGTTCTTTTGGCGGGGAAAGTAGCTTTCAGGTAGTCTGAAGCTCACGTGAACGACTCCGCGTTTCTTGTCACATTGAAGATAGGAACCTGCTTAAGGGCCGTCTGCTCGTCTTGTGTCATTCACAAACTTACTCTCAGGCAGATTGGGAGTTTTGAGTGAAGAGTTGAAACCGACATGTGTTTTAGCGTTGAGTTTGGACTCTCATGATGAAGCAGACGAGATTGTCACAGAATCGAGGTGTTGATAGAAAGTCGTCATGTCAAGGCTTGGCATGTCCTGTGACTTGAACCCCGGGACCATACATTGAAGATTCACGAACCTACCTATCTCAAGATATCTCAAGACACCTCAGGACATCTGTTGTGGTTCACTTTTTGAGTCAAGTGTGTATGTGTGAGTGTGTGTGTGTATACGCTGCTAGAACAGTACTTTTCTGAGATCCTACGACTTGCCAGTCACTACGGCCAATTTTTAGAGTAGCTGGGCGAAACCAAATCGTTGAAAACAAATCAGATGATGATTGTCCGCTCGACAGCGGTGCCCTCGTCAAAAGCATGGAAATAACTTCGAATCCAAGTGCTACGAGTACGGAGAATTCCAAGCGGACTGAGATTTGAAATAATGGATCTTTGCCGACGACGATGTAATATTTGGTTAATTACCGTCGCCCCACGCTTAGCAAAATGCCCCATGTTCAAGGTGCCTAACAATCCAAATGGCCTCCGAGGTGGGAAAGGTAGGCAACACGGGGTACCAAACAAAGTGTATTCGTACCTAGGTATACTTCGTCTCTCGCGTGGAGTCGACTGTACCAACAGTGGCACCCATTCGAAATTTGGGGGACTAGGCGTGTCTTCGGTGCCCTGGTCGGTGTTTTCAGAGCCTACGAGTACCGAGGGCGCCAGTCTGCATCACTAGAAATACTCCCATATGCAGCTCTACGTTGATAGGTTGGTCCCCTCATTCTACGTATCTTACACTGATCTGGTGGGCTTTAGGTAAAGATCGCCGGGCGACAGTCCTCGACTCCTCGGGAAACCACATATGATGTCGAGTATCAACTCACGTTGCACACACGACACTTCGACTGTTGCAGACTTTGGATGCTTCAGGCCCCGCACCAAATTAGAGAAGTGTTGTCTCTTCATCGACGGAGTAATTCGTCCAGGGCACAGACGAGAGACCCCGGATGCCGGGGCCCTTCCCTGGTCTGAAGGCGGAAATTTTGCAATGTCATTTTGCCCATCTTGGATCTTCCACGTGCCATATTGATTTTGACGAGATTAACTTGCAACAAGCAACAAACCAAAACGCTTTCAGCTTTGCAGGGGGTCCCATGCCTGGCTTTTGGAGTTCCCCAAGAATGAAGGAAGAGGCTGAAGAGGCGCAGCACTAGAATAAAATAGTGTCTTCAAGGCTCGCCGGGAGATGTCTTCTAGTGAACGGTTGGCGTGCCCATCATGCCTGGACTAGGCTGCCACCCTGAGGCACTAGTGATTACTTGGTGCCACCGCCGACCAGTTTATTCAAGGCCAATTGTGGCTCACGCGCCATGCGACGGTCAGGATTCTCTCCCGGAGGGATACGAGCTTGTTGCGTCTCCTGTTTTCCACCGCGCAGTCGCACCCCTGGCTTGCCCTAGACAGAGTTTCCAACGTTGCGCTTTTTGCTTCCATCAATTGTCGGGGCCAGGGGACTGGAATCTGCTGGCCCCCATGACATGCATATGGAAGGGAAAGGCGTGAGATTGGGAGATGCAGCCCAGGTCAATGGAACTGGGATCGCATGGTTTCCCTACCAGTAATCCACCGGCTGGCAATTTGTACAGAGTGCAGTTTGACGAAATGAGCAATCCTGGATACCAGCTGTGGACGCTTCCTGGCACCAAATGTACATTGGACGTTTACGAGGCCAGACAGCAATCACAGTACGCCCTTGATGCCCAAAGCTTGCAATTGGATTTGCGGAGAATATTAAGTCACCCATCGGAACGATCCTTTTCCTCGCCTGGCTTGGGCCCCACGCGAATCCCCGTGGTGCTGCCATTGGCAGTCCACTATCCCTGTTGGGCTCTTTTCAAGGGAAAAATCAATAGTGTTATACATCGCTTTTTGCCGCGCCCTCCGCTATCGAACACAATTGAGATCAACGTCAACAATTTAAGCCCACAGCCACAGGTGTAATACCCCATTGGGAGCCAAGTTGTCGGTTGGCTGCCACCTTTCAAGATTGCTCCAGGGTGGCGGACACCAGTGCTAAAACCCCTGGTCTTTGGCAGGGTTCCATCTCGGATGGGTTCCCACACTTGCAATTCGGCGTGTCGTAACCAGATTTGTGACCTGGCTCATGATTCAAAGCCAACTTTGTCCACCAAACTTGTGTATGCTCGTGTCACCTCCAGAAATCGACACATGAACTCTATTCTGTCGAAATGGGTCGATAATCATCACTCAGCAACACGTCCAAAATACGAGGTGGTTTGACGGGACGTCATATAAGATTATTTATGGAACACCTTGTAAACTTCACCCCCGCCTACAAAATCGTGGTTAACCGTGCAAGTCTCGGGCCTATCTCCTTCTCGCCCCTGGGGCCCGCACAGACCCAGCCGGAGGATTGCTTGACACCTAACAAGCGAGAAACCAGTGCCGGGACGATGAGCCAGCGGGAGCCTAAGCCGGACATCGGATAAGGCAGAAATAACCCGCGACCCCTGGTCTGGCTGAGGAGTCAGAACCCTCGAGAGAAAGTGCATTGTTATTTGCAGGGGTGTGTCGTCTTCATGTTCACTTGGATACGACCACGGTGCTAACTTGTTAATTTCTCGTCCTGTCCCAAGGCTAGCTCGACCAGACGATCAATCACGAGACGCTGTAATTGGCGGTCAGTCCCAGAAACAAGAACACAGGAACATGCGCCTGTGTGCCCTTTTTTTTATGCTGCGCGGTAGGCAGTGGTAGATCAAGGGTTGTTTTCATGCCGGTGGCTGGAGTGAATGCCTCTGCTAGGTACACCTCCAGCTAAGAAACACGGTCTGCTTACTCCGTCCGTTCTAGTTATGCCCGAAGAGAAAACAACTAGCAGGGTTGCCTTGTGGCAGACAAAAGCATTCGTTATCGATTGTCTGGACATCCTCAAATGGCTTGAATCCCTGGCCAGGCGGCCCGGATAACATGACGAAGACAAACGATATCGCCTTGGCCAATATCAATCGTTCCACCCATTACGTGCTCAATGCCCAAGACCTGCCGTTTTAGCTCTGACTCGAACTGTACCTCGTAGACGGATGCCCGATGTCCGATGTCACTGGACAACCTCCACCCGTACCTAGGACGTTTGTGGAACATCCAACCCACTGCGGAGGGTCCCAGCGCGTCATCGGTTGCGCAGACATGCCTATTTCTGGTGCATGAGGCCCGGCTGATCTTTGAGATTATTGGGAGGGCGTCCTCTGATCCTGGGTTTCATGCCAGACATTCGCTTCTGTTCTGGATCGTGCAAATAACAATACACAAGGCTCAAGGTAAATTTTCGGTCCTTGGGGGCCGAGCTCCATTCACCACCAACAAGCACCCTTACCCTCATTGCTTTCACTTCCTCCGGTAGAATGCCTAATCCAGGCAGGGGAACGTACGACCGACGCAGAATCCCTCGTCATTCGTCAGATCTCGGTGGGCTATTTTATTCTCGCCTTTGGCTTGTCTTTGAATGTCTCTCCATATCACTATCACGACCACCAATGAACCGATTGGGGAGGTCCGTGACCAGCAATCACTATTTTCAAGCGCCTTCCCTGTTGGACACAAACGAGTCTCCGGCGAATGGTGATACCCCCGAGCCTTGTTGGAGGCGAGCAAGGGAAGAATCGAAAAGCCATTCGTTAGTATCCGCTACTGGCGCCGGGGTTGGCCAGCATCAAAGTCGCCGGCGTGGACGTCTGCCGATCCACCGCACTAACCCCCTGGCCAGGAAAAGCTTATGCTGGATTGCCCCTTGGCCTGTCAGGTTGCCACCCATCCCAAGAAGCTGAATGCAGACAAACCCTCTCACTGTTGATCAATCCCTGGGGTGGCTTGTGGCTGGTGCCATCGCTTCGCTGGCTTGCCGAGACACCACTGTCTGGTGCTACCGGGCGACCGATGCCCACCTTGCTCACGAGCGGCGAAACCTCATCCACACCATGCTGCCAGTCGCTTGCTGCGGATTATAGCATGTCGCAATTGACAGCGGCAGACATGGCCAAGTCTCCGTCAGACGCAGAGGCTAATGCAAACATTCAGCTCCTTCATGGATCCCTGGACTCCCCATCATACCAATGTGGAGCGAGCTATTCGAACTATTGGACCAATATTCTGCCTTTCAATAGAGCAGATCATCACCCACGATCACGAACATGAGGAAATTTGTCTGCAATTCTATCTTCTCGGTTGTCCGTCTGCATGACCAGGCCGCTTTTGCATTGCTGCGTCGCAAGGCAAACACCACTCCTCGCCCATCATAGCACTCGCCTTTCTTGTGTGGACTCAAGCCTGATCGTATTTGTGTTGTGACTTGTACATTCCCCGAGGCCACCAAGTGTTCCAGCACACAAAGGCGTACGTACTCGATACCTCTTTCAGCTGTTCTGTCGACAATCACGACCACTTCGGACGCTCTTTCCTGGTTCTCCACCGTTGCTATAATCCTCTCATTGCGAACCCGCCTCTCCTGTCTTCGCTGCAAATGCGTGCCTGCCAGATTCTACTTTCAAGACGATCACTCGTTCTCCAGTTCCTGTTCGCGGTTCGTTAATCATATTATGATCTCTATTTGGTCAATATTGGTTGTGTATAAAATCGGGGCCAAAGGCAACTGACAAGGTATGCAGCGCGACTGTACTATATGCTGTGCCCACCTCTCCTCGAGTTCATTGGGCTCCAAGACACACCACTGACTTACTCCCAAGGACTGGCACGGACATCGGAATAAGCGTCGGATGTACAGACATCGGTACTTCGCCTCAAAAGAACTGATCTTGCGGACGGGTTCGACCAGCATACCAGTCGATACCGAGCACGGACACGTTTGGGACGAAATTCAACTTCACCTCCAGGCTTGCACCACCTCGACTCCGTCACTTGGAAGAGCCTGCTATTCATGCAGATTTGATATTGCCTACTCGGGGTGACCTGATGCAGTGTTCACCTCTACCTCATTTTCCTCCCTTCTGCCCATCTTTCAAGCGACACCGGTCCAGTATCGACAACTCGAGATTTGCGACAAACCTGACTTTGCCCAAACCAATTGCTGCGCCCTTGTGGGCACCTCTTCCTTCACCTCCCATGTCCGGATCGCCCCCACCGGAGCCCCCTACTGATCCTCCTCAGATTGCTGGTCGACGGCGAAAGCGCTCTCTCACTCCTCCAGCGACGACAGCCCCTGCCCTCACCTCTCCTGCTCTCACGTCTTCGGAACAGACCGCATCAGTGTTAGGCACTCGAGCAAGAGGTGGTGAAATACTCACGCAATTGGTACCTCAGCCTGGGCCATACGCCTCTACGTCTTACCGACCAAGTTCTAGTACCTCAACCGTGGCGGTCACCGATCCTGAATTTTTGTCGCAAAGTCCCATTTCTCCGAGGGCGACGAGGAAACCCAAGCCGCATGTTACTTCTGCTTGTGTAAATTGTAAGAGGAAACACCTGAGATGTGATGAAAGCCGTCCCTGCCGACGGTGTGTCCAAAGTGGTAAAGAAGTATGTTCTCCGAAGCCTGGCTTACAGCAAATAATAATCGTTAGTAGGACTCATGTCGAGATGTAGAGCACAAAAAGCGAGGCCGACCCCCTCTGAAACCAGAAGACCCTTCGGCAGGACGAACATTCAAATCATTACCACCAGGGGCAATATCGTATTCACCGAGAACACATCCAGGCTCTGACCCTATCAGCCTGATACAATCGACCACATATCCGCCGATCAGACCTCTCCAGACATCATATGGACGCGGGCCACCACTTCCAACGATGTATGCACCTCCTTCGGTATCACCCAGTCACGCAACGGCTGTGGGCACATTTGTGCCCTCATCTCAGCCGTATCCTGTGGGGCCTGGATCTATGACAGGTCCGTCGCCAACTTACAGCCACTCTCCGCCTGAGTCTTCCTTACGACCAAAGTCTACATATTCAAGTCCCTACAACTTCCCTCCCATCCAAGGCCAAATGGGGCCTCCTACATATTCCAATCCTATATTTCCACGCTCGGTGACATCCTCTTCTATGTCCGGCGAGCCTTTGTTATCTTTGGAAGGATCAGCAAGCCTTCAATTGCCACCTATTCGTACATCGCCTTCTAGTATAGGGCCGATTGATCCTGCGATATCCGAAGCGCAGTACCGCCCGGGAGTACATCAGTCGCCTCGGCATGAACAGCCCAATAAAGATGACGGCACACAAGAGCCTGATCCAAAACGGCCCAAGATGGATATTCAAGGGATCTTGGGACCTCGCGATCGCGATTGATTTACCTAAGTCGGGCTCCAGTTCCGAGCTATCACGACTGTGCACATAGTATCTCACGACCACAACGGCCTTTTGATTCTCCGGAATGATGCAATGATTAGTGCGAAAAGGCTCTTTGAGACGGCTATCTGCCGCTTTCAACTCCATGTACAACAAACAGAATTTTGTAATTGTGGGCCCTATAGTGCCGGACACTCGGGCAATATTCCTACCAAACGACTTGACTTTTTGTCCTACAACAACTCTCATGAGCATGAACAAGCGGCCCTGACAAACTATTGGTTTTAGCTAAATAGCCGGGCAATGATATTTCTTATGTTGCGAAGAAAGGGCAAAAGAGGTGGTATCCTTCTTTTCTCCAGGATAATACAATACATATCAATCAAACGCAATAACTTGACTCCATAATTCAACCCAAGAGGCCTCGCAGTCCATGCCTTCTGATATAGATGTAGGAGCCGGTGGGATGCGCAAAGGGGCTGGTGTTATGTAAGCAAAAGTCAGTGTGTCCGGCACCCAGCGGGTGTCATAATTCGTGGGACACCCGATATTTAGCCGAAATATAATGTGCTTTTTGACCCTCTACCGACCACCAATCCTGCCCTTTTATGCGCTTTCCACCAGTTTTTACTAGTAAATCACATCGCCTAGGCATATCTCGTATTCTCTTGCGGATCTCCTCCATAGTAATATTCCGCCAGATCTCCTGCGCTAGCTCTACAAGCTCCTCATAGGTTATTTGATTGACGCCCGGTATCTAGCGTAGTCTCTACTTTAGTATATTCCAGGCGGCCTCTACAGGGCTTAAATCTAGTGAGTATAGCGGGTGCCAATAACACTGAATACCGTGGCGCTGTCGTAATTGAGTTGCAAGGCCTTGAGTGCGAGTGCCGTGAGAGCTATTACCGTCCTCCTCAAGGAAAAAAGGGTGATGAAATTGCGCCTATAATTGCTCGATCGCGGCAATATATTCTAGTAGAATATACTTTATATAGTAGGCTTCGGTCATTAAGTTACCTTTTAGCTGTAAAATCACTAGTTTAGGATAAAGTAGCTACTATTTATTTATATCTTTCCTATATTACTCTAGTCGAACTTAATACTCCTTAGATGACTTAGTTATAGGGCGGCGACGCGGTTTTTAAGGTCGAGGAGGCCTTTACTCCTTTAAATGCCTCTTTAGCTCCTAAGTCTACTCTATCGTAGCCTTCTCCGCCTTAGTATCCTACTAAAATATAAGCTTCTCGCTCTTTGGTGCTAATTAGCGTATCCTGCGCCGTGTAGGATAAATAAGGCTCCTTTAGGAGCTCTAGTAGCGATATTATCGTTATTATATCGTATACCAAGCTCTCGTAGGATTATTAGATTAGGATTAAGGCTTAGATTATAGTGAAATTCGTCGGTAAAGAGGATCTATTCCTAGAAGTCTTCGATGCTCTTTTCGTAGTAATTTTCGCCGTATCTAACACGGAGTACTTTATTCTATAGACTTAATTCATCCTTATAATAGGTAGCCTTATAAATTCTACCTTATTTTGAGTACTCCTTAAGTTTCCGTTAAAACTAACTTATAGAGAGTATTACGGGTTAAACCCGTATAAAGCTCTAGAGTACGCCCTAGAGCGATTACTCGTAGCGCACCTTTAGGCTATATAACTATATAGCCGAAGCTACGTAACTCCTCCCTATCGATTATCTTCTAGGGAACTATACTAACCTACTATAGGAGAGGGTAGGAAGTATTTCCTTTATTCGTATAGTAGATAGATTTTCTCTTTTCTTTTCTCTCCTTAGCTTTAGAATCCTCGTTATACGGTAGTTAGACGAATTACTCTAAATTTCTAGCTAAACTCTTATATTATTTTAAAGCTTCCTATCGTACGTAGCGAAAGAGTATCGCGTACGAAATAGATAACGATTAGTAACTAACGGAAATCGCTCTAGCGTAGACGGTAGAGCTATACTAGCTCTTATAGGCTTAAAATTAAAGAATAATAGTACTTAAGAATTAACTTAACTAATAGAATAGAGTATAAGCTCGTACGCCTAAAGTAACGACTTCTACGACGACGAGCGCTATATAGAAATTTAACTCTATATAACGAAAGGCTAAGCTCCTTAAGCTAGCTAAATTTAATAGAAAAAGATTAGAGTTTCGGCTATAGCTTACCTAAGCTTAAGCTAAGTTAGTAGTCGATAAGTAAGAAGAAATCGAAGTCGTACGATTTTAGTATCTCTATAGTAGACTAAGGGGCTACGCCCTTACCTAGATTAGTTCGTAGGTTAATTTCGTATAATTAACCCTCGAAATAAATATAGAAGGACTTATTAGTTAATTAAAGGCGACGTACGAGGACGTCGACGTCGTAGAGAAAGTATTACGGAAGCTTTCTTAACTAAAGTAGAACGAAAAGTCCTTTAGCGTATTTCTCGTCGAGTTTAATCGTACGCTACTTAAGGCCGGCGAACTAAACTAGGCCGACTCGATAAAGAAGATATTTATATTAAACTACCTTTCGTACGACTTAAAGAGCGCCCTCGTTATAACGCTAATTCTATTAATCTATAGAGAATACTATATTTTCCTCTATATAGTTAGTATAAATCTAGAAGCTCTTCGATAGAAGAAAGCTAGAGAAAAGACGTCTAGAAATAATTCGTTCGATACTATTAGCTATATAAAAAATAAGATAGATTAAACGCTAATCGTATAAGCTATAGCGTCCTCGGTAGGACTATAGAGAGCTTTATAGATATTATAAGCGATACTTAACTAGAAAAAGGAGCTTAAAGTATATCTTTACTACGACTAATAGAATTACTTTATCGTTAAATACCTTCTTCTTTCCGCCGTATAACCTAAGGCGGAAAGGAGGATAGTAGTAGTAGAAACTACGAATAAAGACGAGGAATCGTTAAAAGAATAGCTTCTACTAGAAGTCGTCGGTAGAAGCGTACGAAGAAGACGAAGAAGAAATAGAAGGCTTTTTAATCCTCGATAGATAACTAATCCTTTATAGTTTTATTACTTTTAAATAAGTAATATTATATATTAGCTTTAATTAATTCTAGTTATTTATTATATAACTTAATTAATTTTCGCTTCGCTTCTCGCTATTCTTTTAAGCGTATTTCTATTACTTCTCGTTTAATCTCTAAATTCGACTCTTTCGTACGATTTAAAATCTCTAAAGTAGTAAAGGTTAAAGTCGATATTAATAGCTATAAGAAAATAGCGTTCTTCTATATTATTTCGAACCTAGCGTACGAAATTATCCTTAAGTTACTCTAAATAAAGAAGAATAATATACGTCTTAATATCGCGAACGACTCTCTCTTAATAGAATATTTCGATCTAGAAGTCTATAATATACTATAGAAACTCTATACGCTCTTAGACTATAGCTAAGTCTTCGCTATAGTATTTAGTCTACTAGCTTAAAAAAGTAAGAAGCGTACGAAAACTTAAGTATTCTCGGCGACGATAGCGAATATTAAAAAAGTACTTAGAGTAAAGACGCCTATTAATTCGCGTACGAAGCTTTCTTAATAGTACTACTATTTCTTAGACGTCTTTAGTCGTACGAAAGTAGAGAAGTTACCTCCTTTACGAGGGAAGAGAATTAACTACGCGATTAACCTCGAACTAAAAGACGAAAAGAAACCTTAAGTTCTATAGAGCTCGCTATATAATATATCTCGAGATAAATTCTTAGTACTACGACGTATACTTACTAAATTCCTTAATAAGAGATTTATTAGAGTAAGTAACTCGTTAATAGTAGCTCTAGTTCTTTTCGTACGAAAGCTAGAAGGAGAATTACGATTCTATATTAATTATCGAGGACTAAATAAATTAATAAAGAAGAATCGATATCTACTATTCTTAATCTATAAGACTCTACGAAATATCGAGTAAGTAAAGTAGTATACGAAGCTCGATATTATCGCGGCCTTTTATAAAATTCGAATTATAAAAGGAGATAAGTAGATAATAGTATTCTATATAAGATATAGCCTTTTCGAATAGCTAGTTACTTCTTTTAGACTTACTAACGCGCCTAGTACGTTCTAGAAATATATTAACTAAGCCTTACGAAATTATCTTAACGTTTTCTACTTAGCGTATATAGATAATATCTTAATTTATTCTTCGAGAATATAACGAAAGTATTAAAACTATATATAAAAAGTCTTAAGTCGACTCCGCGAAGTAGAGCTTTAAGTCGATATCGATAAATACGAATTCGAAGTTAAGTCGATAAAGTATTTAGAATTTATAATCGATACGAAATAAGGCGTATAAATAAATCTAGTAAAGGTTATTATAATTTAAGAATAGTAAGTATCTAAGTCTATTAAGAGCGTCTAGAGTTTTATTAATTTCGTAAACTTCTACCGAAAGTTTATTAAGAGTTTCTCGGAAATAATTTTACTAATTATAAAACTTATACGAAAGAATTCGACTTTCTATTAGAATTTAGAAGTCGATATAGCGTTCGTACGACTAAAGAAGATATTTATAATAACTTCGATCCTCGCTCTATTTAATTATATAAAAGAAATATTTCTAGAAGTTAATACTTCTAAATAGTATATAGGCGGTATTTTATTCTAGGTAGGAAAAAACGATTTCGTATAATTCTATATATTCTTTTTAAAAAAGAATTTATTCGCGAAATATAACTATAAAATATATAATAAAGAAATACTAGCTATTATACGTTATCTTAAAGAATAGAACGCTAAATTAAAGAGTATAAATAAGTTCGAAATATAATTAAATTATAAGAATCTAAAGTACTTTATAATTATACGAAAGCTTACGAAGAAGTAAATATAATAGTCTCTAATCCTCTTATAATATAACTTTATAATCTTCTACCTTAAGGAAAAGAATAACGTATAGACTAACGCGCTATCGCGAAGAGAATAAAATATATTAAAAGAAGAAGAAGACGACCGACTATAGTATCGTATAATAAGACTATTAAAGCTAGAATTTTTCGACGCGAAAGAAACGATTTAAGTAGCTTTCGTATAAGTAGAAGAACCTTCTACTAGAGACTAACTAACGAATAATATAGTTAATATTAATTAGTTTACGATAGCGGAGTCGAATAAAATATATAAGTAGATTAAGAATTTAATTACTCGAGGAGTATTAAAGTTTCTATCTTTTCTAGCGATAAAAGTATTTATCGTTAAGTATATAATTAATAGTTAAAGGAACGTATACTTTCGTAGAAGACTATAGATTTCGAACTTAGAACCTTTATATACGTTCTTAATTTAGGAAACCTACGACTTATTAATTAGTAAATACTTCGGACGAAAGGTAATAAGCTCCTTAATAGTAAGATAATTCTTCTAGCCGAATATACTATAGAATATCCGATAATTTATACGAAACTATAATACCTACGGACGAATAAAAGCTTAAAGAAAAAGGAAATAAAGATTTCTAAAACCTTTCCTCGTATCGAACCGAATATAGAGCGAAATATCTATCGACTTTATTACGAAACTCCTAGAGAGTCGAAGCTATACGAATTTAGCGATAATTATAGACCGACTAGGAAAAGGAGTTATTCTTAAATCGATATATATAATTAAGTCTTAAGATATAGTATTTCTATTTCTATATATATTCTATAGAATCTACGATTTACTAAGAGCTATTATATCGAATAGAGGTATCTAGTTTATAAGCGCTCTATAGAAACGAATATATTAACTACTAAGTATTATACGCCGATTATCTACTATATATTACCTTAAAACGAATAGATCTACGAAATAAATAAATTAGATAATCGAGACGTATATATATATATATATTTATAAATAAAGCTTAAGATAATTAAGTAGAGTTACTACTAATTACTAAGTTAATAATTAATAATAGAAACGCCTAATCGACTAATATAAGCCCTTTCTTTCTATCTTACGAATATAATATCGACTTCGTATAACTATAAGATAAGCTTCGCGAAGATAAAGAAAGAAATAGCCTAATACGATAGAGCGAAGAAATCGTATAAAAACTCTAGAAGGCGAGAAAATAGACTTAGACTTCTATAGTCGTTACTTAATAAGAATAAGAAGAAATTATAAATTATATAAGATAATAGTCGATAGAGTTTCGCGTAGGCGATAAGGTCTAGCTCGACTTAAGAAACGTACGTATAACGTAAAAGAGTAAGAAGCTCGATTAAAAGAATACGAAGTATATTATAACTAAAGTTATCGAATTATATAGCTATCGTCTTAATACGTTAAAAAAAATCTATAACGTATTCTATTCGAATCTATTACCTACGATATCTACGAATTTATTATTTTTATAAGTTATTAACGATACTTAATTAAATTCTATCGTTATATAGGACGAAGAAGAATACTAGATTAAAAGGATTATTCGCTATAAATTCGTATATAGAGGCCGAGGGTCTTAAAGATAGTACTTAGTAAAATAGACGAAATATATAGAACTAATCTAGAAACTAGAATTATTACTCTAGAATATCGTAGCTTTAGACGCGTACGAATCGATAATAGAATAGTCGGCTCTCTAATTACTATATAAGAATAAAGAAAGAGTATATACGAAGAAACTATAAGAATAATAAAATATTTAATTATACTATATATCTATATTTTAGACCGGGCAGCCTAGTAAGCCCTAGGCTACCGTGGGCTCGCAGCGCTAGGCTGTAATAGATGCTTATTATAAGCTTATAGGGTAAACCTTAATTCCTATGGGCTCGCTAGGCTTAGCCTAAGTACTATAGGCTCGCTAGGCTCGTACCTAAGTACTATAGGCTTATACACTAACTTTACTATTTATAGAACTTTTCTATTTTATAATTATATAGACT
>NW_013550573.1:4575-9311 GCF_000709125.1 Exophiala aquamarina CBS 119918 | reverse complement strand
ACTTTAGCGTAAACCTTAAACCTTAATTTTTTTAAAAAATTAAAAATACGCTAAATTTACTAATATATCTATATATAAAAATTACCTAATTAGGAAATATAATAGTAGCTATAAGTTCTCATAGAATATAGAATAAGCGCTGAGTGGCCGTAGGTTCTCATAGAATATAGAATAAGCGCTAAGTAGCCCTGGGCTCCCTAGGCTCCTATAGCAAATTGAGTTACGCTGGGCTGCGGGCTAAAACACCGATGAAGACTTCGTATACGATCCGTATAGCTCCTAAGGTCTTATATACTAGGCTCCTTAGTATTTTAAGACTAGTCTTAGTATAGAATAGGTACTTCTAGGGTCTATCGTAGTCCTATTTCGTAATAATTACTCCCTTCTTCCGAAGTATACTCGTCCTCGAGTATAGAAGTAGTAGGTAAGAAGTAGCGTTCTAGTATAGCGCTATATACGTTCTATATTAATATTAAAAAAAACGTAATATATTTTCCTAATCTTAAGGTCGCTTCTAATCTTAACTTATTCTATTCTTAAGAATTATTTCGTATTTACTTTAGTTTACTTAATTCTAGCGAAACTTCGCGTACTTCTCGTACCCTAATATAATATATATAGTAAGCTATATCTATAAGGCTAAACTTTTTAATTATTTAGTCCTCGCTATTTAATTTCTATTAAGGTCTTAGCGATTAGTTCCTAGGTAAAGAGTATATTAACCTTTCTCTATTCTATCTTTCTTCTTCTTTTTTTTTTTTTCTATATTTCTTATTCCTTAAGACCCTCCTCCTTAGTAAGTCCTATAGTTAGTCCTCTATTTTTTCTCTACTAATAGTATACTAGCTACTTATCTTCTTATTTCTATCTAGAATTTCTATATAAGTTTTTATATTTTCCTAAGATAGTTAAAGTTAACCTAGTATACTAATTATATTTATCTAGTATACTACCTAGCCGAGCCTTCGTTCTATTAATTTAAGGAAATATTAGTAATAAGATTATCGAGTATATTTATATAAGATATATAAGATCTTTAGGAAGAAATAACTAAGTATTACTTAATAAGAATAAGCTTACTCTTTCTATACTAAGTATATATTAACCTTAATTTAGATAGAAAGATTTAATACTAGACTAAGAATAGAAAATATACTTAGTATAAAATCTAAGGTTATACTTATAAAGTAGTAAGTTTCCTTTTTCTATACTATTTCTATACTAACCTCCTAGATATCCTTATATTTAATCTATACTATAAGGGTTCTAGTTAAGTTTACTATAGATTCTATTAAGTCTAGTAGCGCTAGCTAGATTATCTATTCTAGTAAGTTCTTTATTTCCCTAGCTATTTCCTTATTAACCCTATACTAGATCGTTCTATTATAGAAGTAATTAATTATATAGTCCGCTATATTACTTCTAGTATTATATCTTATAATAAATTCGTAAGCTTCTTAATTACTAAACTAAATAAGAAGAATTCTAATTCTATAATATTTCTTCTAATACTTAATACTATTAGAACTTTAGCTAAAGTCTAAGCTTAAACTATAGATTCTTCTACTACCTCTATACTTTCCTTATACTAATACTTTCTCTAGGCCTAAATTATTCTACTACCTTAGCCTAAGAAAGATTTATATAATTTAATCGCTAGTAAGCTTAGAGCTAATATAATAATAGAGAATATTAAGATTAAAGCTATCGATAACTCGTCTACTAGACGAATATAACGATACTTCTATATAGATACTAATAATAATAAGGGTAAGCGACTTCGTACTACTAATAGAAATTTCTATACTTTTACTAACTTAAAATAATTATTATTAAATAAATTTATAAAGTAGATAATTCGTAAGCGATTCGTAGTTAAATTTCCTACTATATCTTTAAAGCGCTCTAAAACTAATAGTTCTACTAAGAATTCTAATTATTACTCTAGCTCTAGTTCTAGCTCTAAGTAGATTTCTAGTTTTAAGTATTACTCTACTATATTAATAGTATACTCTTTTATTTTATATCCTACTTTTATAAGTTTTTAAAGTTAAATTTTAACTTCTTATTATTTTTTAGCTCTATAGCTATTAAGTAGTAGTTATCTCGTATACCTTATATATATTATATCCTAAATAAGCCTTATAAAGATATCTTTATTTTATTTCTACTTTCTAATTTTTACTTATAATCTTATTTACTCGAGTTCTTAAAGATTATATATTTCTCTAAATTTAGCGAGTAGTTTATTCGCGTTTAGTAGATATTCCGCTAGTTTCTAGGTATTTTCCGCCTTAGAAAAACCCTTCTACTTAACTAAATACCGACGTTCTACTTTAGTATTCTAGTAGTCGAGTATTTTTTCGACTTTCTACTATTTATCTTCGTCTATATCGATAGGCCTAGGCTTCTCGTCTTCGAATTATATATAATATAGTTCTAGTAACGATATATAGAATATATTATATAGCTTTTTATACTTTATTAGTAACTTTAGTATATAGATATTTTAATCTACTACCTTAAGTACTTTAAAAGGTCCTAAGAACTAGTTATCTAGTTTCTTACTTATTCTTCGCGTATAAATAAACTTAAAAGATAGTATAACTTAGTCTTCTAGAGTATATATTTATAGCCCTTAGCGCTTATTATAGTACTTTATTATACTATACTATACTCGTTTCTACTATATTATAGTTTCTTATCGAGCTTTTTTAAGCGCCCTAGCTTTCGCTCGTACGAGGTTATTATTATTCTTCTACGATTCTCGTACGATATTAATATTTATTATAAATTTAAAAGTTAAAACTTAAGAAAATAGTATTTTCTTAGTCGTAGTATTAATCGTCTAATTATAAGCGTACTTCGCGCTAAGTAGTAGTATAATTTAGTCGTCTTAATAGTAATTAATATAGTAATATAGATAATATTCTAGAGTTTAATTTATTCTCTTAGTCTATCTATCGATCTAAGGATAGAACGCGGTCGAAAATTATCGCTTAATTACTAGGTAATAGTATAGAATTTTCTAGTATATTAAAGTAAATATCGTACTCCTATTATTTATAATACTCTAGAGTATATCGAATCGAGTAAATATTTCTTCTATTAAGATATCTCCTAGCTCTTCGACTACGATTTCTACGCGGTACGAAATATAGCGAACTATTTTAAATAATCGATATACTACTATAAGTAGCGCGTTATATACTATTTTCCTACGAGCTAAGGGCGAAAGCTTCGTTATAAAGTTTATAAATATATTCTACTACGGTTTTTCCGGCTATAGTAGTACCGCTAGTAGTTCGTATAGCTTATATCTTAATACTTTTATACGTTAATATATATTATATAAAGAAATATAGGTTTATATATTCTTCGCTAGCTTAGACTACTAATAAAAGTACTTAATAATAGTAAGAATTCTTTCTCGGCCGAAATAGCCTTTCTACTAAAAGTTATTATAATTCGTTCTTAGAATTTCTAATCTTATACTAAGATTATAAGGTATATATATCGCGTCTTACCTTCGTACGAAATTCGCGAGGTTCTCGCGCTATACTCCTTTCTAAATTCTCTAGAAAATCCTCTTTCCGAATAGCTTACTCTACTTACGTCTTTTATACTACGCGTCGATATTTTATAGCGCTAATAATTCCTTAACTAAGTTATTTAAGATTTAGTCCTCTTAGGCCGAGGTAATAGCGTTCTCGTCTATACTAGAGTATACGTTAAGCTTTACTATAGACTATAAGGAGCGTCTACTTCGTACTAAGAATATATTATTACTAGACTTTAACTTTATACCTTTATTAAGAGTATCGAGAAACCTATACGCTTTATTCTTATATATACTCTATTCTACTAGAGTATAGAAACTATTTTTAACTAGGTCTTTAGTTCGTCGAGCTAATCCTCGCGTTATAGTATAAATAGAAATACTTATAACGCTTAGGTTACTATTTAATAGCGAACTTCTCTCGTTACTTAGGCGAGACTAGAGAAGTTATAAAAATAAGTTCTTAGGGTACTCCTAAGAAGCTATATAGTTTAGTCGACGAAATAAGTTATTAATAGAATTCTTCTTTTCCTTTTAATACTATATTACGAAGTTAAAGGTACTAAGTACCTTCGTCTAGCGTACTTATTTATAATTTAGCGCCTTTATTAATATAAAATACTTTAATATATTATAATTAGTTAGAACTAGCGTACTAGTCGTAGCTTTCTCTAAATAGTAGCGCTACTTCTTAAAGGATTCTACGATAGCTAGTATCTTCTAATTTAATATTCTATAGTTACGCTCTACGGCGTTCTACTTTCTTAAAAAGAAAGCTATAGGTTTCTATATTATTTATTCTCGAATTATATATAACTTATATACTTACGAGAAAATCGAACTATAAGTCTTTCCTAAGGCGTCGAATTCTACTTTATACTATTATATAGAATTATAGTAGGCTAGTAGTAGCGTACTATAAAAGCGTACTTTTAGTACCTTCTAAGCTACATCGGTGTTTTAGCCCGCAGCCCAGCGCAACTTAATTTACTATAGGAGCCTAGGGAGCCCAGGACTACTCAGCGCTTATTCTATATTCTATGAGAACCTACGGCCACTCAGCGCTTATTCTATATTCTATGAGAACTTATAGCTACTATTATATTTCCTAATTAGGTAATTTTTATATATAGATATATTAGTAAATTTAGCGTATTTTTAATTTTTTAAAAAAATT